>NC_044908.1:76692222-76964447 GCF_001633185.2 Quercus lobata
CCCGTGTCATAGGCCTCCTCCTCGACCTTGTCCTTGGAGCTTTCGGCCTCCGTCTTAGCAAATTCTACCTCCGTCTTGGCCCTGAAGGCTTCATCCCTGGCCTATTTTGCAATGCCCCTAGCCTTCTCTACCTCGGACAACTTCTTCTTTAAATCATCGTTCTGCTCCTTGGTAATCTTCAATTGTCCCTCGGCTTCGAGTAAGTGCCTTGTCTGGTCCTCGGCCTCTTTTTGGGCACCAGCCAGGCCTACTTCAACATTGTCCCTAGCCTTGGTCATCTCAGATCCTCCCTGGCCTTAGAGAGGTCAGCCTTAAAGTTCTTGAGGGTCTGCGCTGTGTCCACACGCTTGTTACGTTCAAGCTCCAAAGACTTGCTCTACTCCTTTGCCTCATCCTCTAGCCTATAAGTGGCCTGAACGGCTTGCCAATTGGAACAAACACACTATGAATGGGAAATTAAGGAGCAAAATTCAACAAAGTCACAAGTATTAGAAGCCTTACCATGCCTAAGTACCTCTTCATGATGAGGAAGACCTCCTGCCTCCTTATATTCTTCAACTCGTCCATGTCAGTGGGGAGCAACAGGGTCCTCTCCAACGCATTGGCCACATAAGTGCCTTCGCCGCTTCGGAAGTCCCTCAGGGAGGCATTTTCCATCAAGGGCTCCTCATGGAGCATTGGGACAAGAAGCCAAGCCTCGGGCGCGAATTGAGCATCGACTTCCTTGCCCTGGCCTTGATGCCCAATCTTTAGCTGCTTTTGAGCTCGCGAGGCTTCACCTTTGTCTTGAGACATGCGAGACTTCTCCCCATCCATTGGCTCTTTACCCTTAGAACTCCTCTTCCTCTTTGAGTCGGTGGACTCAGGCTGAGAAGGTAGAGTCGATTGGGGAGGAGCAGGAAGTTTGGATCGGGGAGATGGTGGCCGTGATCCGATGGGGGAAGACTTGGTCCGAACAGGTTGAGGCTATGGCGGAGGAGGGGGAGGCTTGGATTGCGACTTCCCTAGTGCCTCCTTCCCCGACTGGCCCTCAATTAGGATGAACAAGCTTGTCTGGGGCTTCCTCTTAAAACCCATCTCTGTCTGAGAAGATGTCCTTGTTGACAAGAGATCCACCTTAGATAGGTCGAGGTCACCCAAGTACCTAGAAGGATCCTTGGATGGATTAGCTTGGTCAAATACATCGAATCCTTCTTTGGGCAAACCCGAATCACTCTCGACTTCCGCTACTTGGTGGGACGAAGAAGAGCCAGCCAACGGGATGCCCTCTGGAACAGGAGATCCTTTAGGGATTAGAAATCCGTGCTCTGCTACAGTGATTTTCTGAAGCTGAGGATTGTTAGCTCTTATCACATGCTTCGGGGCGATGAATGACCTTTGGATAGGATTATACCCCAAGATCTTGTGAGTGGCTCTGACTTGGTTGTCCGCCTCATTTACAAAAACCGCCGCCCTGAGAATAGTCTCTAAATCTTCCCGGTTGGTCAAATGGAAGTGCCGTTGAAAGGAGTGTGGATCTGCAAAAAGAAGACATGTTCATATTAGTAACCAAACCATGCAAATCATGATGGCAAAAAGATCATCCCTCTCCTAGTCTCGATACCTCACCTGGCTCCCAGTCCACCATTGGGCAAGGAAGGCCATCGTGCCACTCCCCAGACACAATGAGGAAGTCCTTGTTTAACACTTTGTTGGACTCAGAGAGGCACTGAATAAGCTGAACCTTATCGTCCTTTGTCTTCATATAGTAGGATTTGCCCTTTAGGAGTTGGAGGTTGTAGCACCAGTTTACATTGTGGTGGGTTAATCATAGCCCCATTTTCTCGTTTAAGGCATCCACACAACCTAAAATCCTAAGCACATTAATAGCGCATTGTGTGGGAGCTAATCGAAAGTGCCTAAGGTAATTCCTTATTACCGGCCCTATGGGGATTCTCACACCCCCTTCTATAAAGGCGAGTAGGGGAATCACCGCCTTGCCCGCTTTTCTCCTAAAATGCCATTCCCCTTCCTCACAGTACCTCAAACCTACATTGGGGGGTATCCTATAATCAATGATGAATTTTTCCATCGCCTCTTCAGTCTCAATCAACTTTATCAATTTACCCATCCTTAGAAACTGCTAAAGAGACTCAGGGGATGACGAAAGAAACAGCGGAGCATGAGAAAGATAAACTTAGAAGAGAGAAAATGCAAGTTGGAGAGAGAAGAAAACTTACAAAAATGAGGAAAAGCTTCTCGGACAGGCTTTTTATGCTGGAAAGAAACTTGAGTTTGGCTGGAAGTTTGACTGAACTCAGGATATGTGCGCAAGAACTCTTAAGTGCAAAGGTAAAGAGATAAGTCCATTCAAATGGGTATTTATACCTCCCATTGAAAATAACTCTGCGGGTTTTCCCGCCCATAAAGGTGAGGAAATATCCATCGTTAAATTACCATCGCACCATTGAATGTGGAGAGCACAGAGTCGCCAGCATTTAATGAAGACATGCTTGATATACCAAGGCGCCAGGAACGTATCTCGGGCAAACAAAGAGGCACTGGCATTGATGGAGGACAAGACTTGACCAACCATGACAGAGGCCTGATGTCATCAAAACCCTCCTCTCCGTCCGAGGAGCTAGATAGCAGGATTTTGAAGAGCTATTGTGGGGCTAAAGAACTTAGCAACTCTGGCCCACATTGTACTAGACCCAAGACTCACGCCGAGAAGAGAAAAATGTTTGACGACGTACAATGAAATTCTAAATGGCTTAGAGATGTTGCCGAGGACGATCTTGTCCTCGGCATTCCAAAATCCACAAGGAAAGAACGGTGCGCCATCAAAGGCAGCCTCTTAGAGCGCTCCCAGAAGAAAAAATGAGTACAGTAGGACACACACAGGGTATGGTATAAGAGCAGTTCAAGGAAGAGTTGTCACCTCCACATTGAAAGCGCCTAACTGACGTTCTAGCTATATTAATGAGAAAAGGACCCTTGAACAGTTTGGCCTTGATTGCCGCAACTCACAGAGGGTTTGGGAAGGTGGCTGATGGGACGAACACTCGAGTAATGACCTACACAATCAACAGGTGGAGGGTCAAGATCAACTGGAAAGAAGTATATAATGTGAGAGACCCTCCAAGAATAGGGGATTGCGGAAGAGGAGCAGAAAGAGAGAAAAAGGAGGAAGCTGTGGCAGTTTGCATAATCTTGAAAACCCCTGTAACCTAGTACTGAAAGAAGAAGAAGAAGAATACTGAGTTTCTTGGACGAAACTTCCAAGGACAAAATCCCATACTTCAACCTATTTCCTTGTTACTTAGCCCACACCTAACTGTGTCTAGTGATCGTGGTTCGGACTAAGACCTAGTTCTTAAATCCACTTCTCTAAAAATTCATTGTATTGGGCTAGTTGGGCTTGAGACTTTTCGTCCAATAAGAGAAGCACTCGAACCCAGTCCCTACAAGAGGTAACTAAAACTTTTCAATTTCATTCACATTGTTGTGAAAAATATTGGTACCACACTATCATCTATTATGAAATATATCCAATTTCTGGTTAGTCTATGAAAAACTAATACATTCCTAGCCTCTGTCAAGCTTTTCTTTTCTTTTTTTTTTTTTTTCTTTTTTTCCTGTGGAAAAATTACATTTTAACTGCTAAAATTTAAGGGGTGACAATTAAATGCTATAATTTTGAATATAAAAAATTAAATCTAATAAAAGATAATAGATTAATCATTGACTTATTTTAAAATTGAACACAATATCCTATCACTTAAAATACGGAGCTTTAATTTGTTAATTTTTAAAACCTTATGGGTTTAATTGATTACTTTTTCAATATTAAAACAATCTAGTTTATTATATTTGAGATTACAAGATTTAATCTGCTATACTCTCAAAATATAGGGTTTAAACTTTAAATTCTATTTTCAATCAAAATTACTTTTGATTACTTTTCAATCAAACTTCCAACTTTGAAGAAATTACTTCTTTTTTTTTTTTTTTTTTTTTTTTTTTTTTTTTTTTTTTTGTGAGGATGTTTCTCAAAAAAAGAAATTAAACTCTTCATATTTTGGTCTTAAATTTCTGTGAAACTATCATTCATTAAAAAGTAAAAACTAAGAATAAACATTAAATGTACTGTATATCTCATGTATATGTGGATGTAAACCTAAAATACTTTTTTTTTGGAGAGATAATTTCTACCCAAATTTCTTATTTCACAATATTTAGAAATTAGTTGAGGTTTTTTTTTTTTTTTTTTTTTTTTTTTTTTTTTTTTTTTTTTTTTTTTTTGACCGGGGGTTGGGGGGAAATTAGTTGAGTTAATTGGAACTTACATACAATTTAAAAAAAAAAAATTTAGTAAATATACTATATATATCCCTTTAAAATTACTGAATAATTTCACCCCAAGTTACCTAATTATCTTGCCAGTAATAATTACGCTTGCATTAGACCAGCTCTCTCCATGAAAGGAAGTAATTTAACAGAGCTTACAGCTTTTATTATTTCATTTTTTTTTTTCCTTGCCACAAGAGGCCCAGAAATTCCCCAAAAACACTCTAGTTAACGCCAAAATGACTTCAGAGTTCAGACCTTGCCGCGGCATTCTTAACTTTTGAATTTTCCAAATTTAGGGATGAATCTTACTGCTAATCAGTTTAGAAATTATTTCCTATGGATAATCTGCCATAACTTTCTTTTGTTATTATTTGCATTATTACGCTTAGCAGCTACATTAATTAATTTAATTCCCACCAAACGGTCCCAACCTGGCCTACAAGAAATTGCCATTTTTGTTCAGATCAATCAATGAAACTGCCAACGCCAATTACAAATTGGCCTCACAGTCCTGTTGGATTCGATATCCTCTAAACCATTCCATAACTACAGCTTCTACAACGATAGCTTTAAAATTGGAATTTATTATTACGGCCTCTTCATGTGGAATTTTCTGAATACTTTTTCTTCTGAGCTACCTAATTCTTACGCTCTAACGGGTTTATAATTTTCATCTTGAGAGTGTTTGAATCTAGACCTGACTCATGACTCAAATTTAGATATTGAATTTTATGGTAAATCAAATGTTTGTAATACCTATTTAAAATAATGAATTGTTCTTCCCTGGACAAGTAATTCCAAATCAAGTCAATTATATACATGGTGATCCACCTATATTAAATCTCAAATATGGTCATCTTGAGAATGTTTGAATCTAGACCTTGACTCATGACTCAAATTTAGATATTTAAATTTATGGTAAATCAAATGTTTGTAATACCTATTTAACATAATGGATAGTTCTTCCCTGGACAAGTAATTCCAAATCAAGTCAATTATATACTTGGTGATCCACCTATATTAAATCTCAAATATAGTGATAGTGAATTAATAATGATATCCCTCATCAAGAGTTTCGTAATTCAACTAATTAATAACTCCTAGTATGTCTATCACATCTAGGGTTTAAATCTTTCCTCCCATTGTAATTATCGAATTATCCCCAAAAAAATCAAACATGGTCATAGCTAGTGATCTCATACAATAAATTGAAAAAAAAAAAACACAATTCTTGTTTAATTTATGAAAATACTAATAGTGTTTACTATATCACAAGTCACAACCATTGCATAGATAAAATGCTTTTTTTTTCCCCTCCCTTCTTTCATGAAATATGGCTGTATGGATCAATTGTTAAAGGATTTAATTGGTTAAATTTTCTGTGTTTAATTTGTTAGTTTTGAAATAATAAGATTAATTTATTACACTCTTATAGTTTTTAATATATAGTTTTACTCTCTCTTTTTTCCCCTTTTCAAGTTTTTATGAGCCATAATTCATAAAAAAAAAAAAAAAAAAAATAGTAGTAAACATTACAATGGTAGTAAATAAATCCGTAATATCAAATAGTGCTGCTAGAATAAATAAGATTCAATAGATGATCATAACTAAAAACCATTCATTCCAATGACTGGTTTTTTATCCACATCAGCTTTGTCACTTCTCAGAACTCGAGAATTAGATTTTTTTTTTTTTTTTTTTTTTAATACGAGAGTTAGATGTTGGGTTTAGGCTTTTTGGGTTAAATACATTTATAATTATATTAACTAAAAAACTAGATGGAGAAAAATATTATTGAATGTATTCAACATAAGTGTTACTATTTATCAAAAAAAGAAAACGTTAGTGTTACTAGAATTACACTTTCACTAACGTGTGGAAAATTAGGTGGACAAGATTTTGGGGACCCATGAGATTTACTCTTCTAGAACTATACTTTCTTGGAGAAAAGTAGACAATATAACGTGTAGAAAGTTTACACTTTCTTGGAAAAACTAGGCGGTGGACAAGATTTTGAAGACCCATAAGCTTTACTTTACTAGAACTACACTTTTTGGAAAAACTATATGGTGGAGAAAACTAGACACCGACGTGTGGAAAGTTTTGCCCAACGTAAAGGAGGCTTTAAAGACTTTAGAAAAGAAAAACCAATTCTCCAAAACTCTCTTTTTAGACTTTAGATGTTCAAAGTCTTTGGATTATAAATTTGTAATTTTCAAAACAAAAAAAAGTATATAAATTGAATTTTCATTATTTGAATAATTAGGAGTTTAGAATTATCGTTTTGTATTTTGATTTTGATCACAATAGTGGCAACATAACAGCCCCATTATGGTTGGAGGCATTTGATCTAAATTGGGTTTTTGAATAAGAGACTCAAAGTTTTGGTTATTTTTCTTAAAATTTTATTTGTCTTTCAACTAAATATTATTAACATTTGCGTTTATAGGTGTTATGTTGATTGTGTCAACTAATTTAGGTAATTGAGAAGAGACTTAGGAGAATTTGCTACCCTAAGTGCTATATTCCACAAAAATTTAGCATTGGCAGTTCCGAATTAGGGGGAAGAGAAGAGAGAAACTTTGATAGCAAATTTAGTACTTCATTTCATATTAATATGAGACTAGTTATCTCTATTAACATCATGCAAACTAGACGACTCCTTTTAACACACACACACAAGTCCTAAGTCATCAATTAATCCGTTAAAAAATAAATAAATAAATAACCATCAATTAATCTCTAATTTTTCAGAAAAAATGAGAGATTCAAACTAATGACTTAGTTTAATGAAGGACTCTCCCTAATCACTTGTATTACTCAAATTCTTCCCCAAAAAAAAACCTTATGTTACTTAAGAAGAATTCAAATAAGTCTAATGCCACACACAAATTCACAACTATTGAAAAGACAAATTATTATTAATAATTTGATAAATAAAAACACAATATTGATGACATGTTCAAATAAGAATCGAAAAAATTGTCTAATCAGCTATTGTAAAAATTGTTGTGTTTAGAATATTCCTCATGCAATTAATGTATTTAAAAATGAAAAACTTGCTTTTTATAGTGGAAGACTTCTTTTTTTGTAGTGGAAGACTATGCAAAAGGGTTTATGTTTTGTGACTTGTGAGAAAGATGATTGTGGTTGCTTTTTGTAGTCTAAACTCTATGAACATGAATCATGAATTGATTAGAAATTTTGAATGCTTTCGATATGACAAAATTATTATTATCATTTACTTTTCGATGAAACCCATCTTAATTACCTAATCTTAGCGTAGAAAAATAAGATCCAATAGATGATCCCTAAGGTTAATGTAGATCTTATGTGTGCATGACTCACATGTAGAGTGCACCGTTAGAGAAGAATTGCAAAGGTTAAAATCTCTGCCTTTTTTTTTTTGGTTTTTGGTGAGAAAGAAAGAGAAAAGAAAGGAAATATATATATATATATATATATATATATAGGATTTTACTAATATGTGCTTTTAGGACACACATTAATTTTCATTTTTGGAAATAATTTTTTCGAGAATTGAAAAAATAATGACAGTTTTTTTAATTATCGAGAAAGTATTTCCAAAAATAAAAAACTTGATGTGTGATCTTAGGACACACATTAACCAAACTCATATATATATATATATATATATATATTTCTTTGTTATGTTATTCTATATTCTATATTCTACAAGTAGCCATCGATGGCATTAATGTAAACGTGTCACGGGGTTTGGTCCGCAGGTACGGTAATTGAGTCGTGCATGGACTAAAGCGAGGAAGTCTTCACCTTTCGTTGTAATGGCTTCTCCTTAATTACTCTTGTCTCTGACACTCTGTCTCAGTCCCAGCCTCAGTCTCAGTCAAATTAGCATATTTTCTTTTTCTTTTTCTTTTTCTTTTTTTTTAAGAAAATTGATATATTTTATTTTCGAACCCTGACGGTACGGGATTCAAAATAAGTTATGTATTATGTCCCTTTAACGAAAAAGAAAAAGAAAAAAGAGACTAATAAATAATACCTCATTGCATTCAGCACAACTTTTCAATTTTCCAAATTCAGCGATGAAAGTTGTACCTGCAAAAAAAAAAAAAAAAAAAAGGTCTATTTCAACGCTTGAAAACAGCGGTATAGCTCCTTGACAATTTGTTTTTCTTAGAAAAATACAGTAACGAAATTTTTGGGTTACAACTTTTGTTATAAGTGGCTAATTGTGAAGAAATTATCCGGTTCTTATAATAGGTCATGTCATTTGTCTATTATTTCAATAAAAGATTTTCACCTATTTAAAATTGTTAAGTCAATATTTAGTTTTTTTTTAAACTCCATAATTTTAAACAAGTAGAAGTTTTTTACTAGAATAGTGGACCACATCACTTATCTACCATGAAAACCTTATAATTTCTCCCAATTGTGAGTGGTAAAGAAAAATTGATGGTTCATAAAAGTGATAGATAATTAATCACAATATATCACATTAAAATTATGACAAAATTAAGGAAGCTATTTATTCTACATAATTTTTTTCAAAAGTTCATTGATTTTTTTTGGATAAATTTTAAATTTGATCTCTAATATTTCAAATGTGTTAGTTTAAGCTATGTCCAACAGTCAGCAAATGAGGCTTCAATTACTGAGCTATATCCTCGTTAGCAGGGGTGGAGCTATTCATGGACCATGGGGGGCCATGGCCCCACCCCCGGATTTTTTTTTTTTTAACCTACCGTATGTGTTTACATGAGATTTTAGTATGTAGCCGAAGAAAATTCTTTTCGGCCCCCCATGATTCCAACCAACAACGAAATTAAACCCAACAATAACAAAACTATAGATCTCTAGCCCATTTTTAGCCCTTCAAAAACAAGAAAAAAAATCACATGGACAGATCCTATTTCTATTAATTTTTTTATTAAAAAAAATCCCTAAATTCATACTGATACCTCATTAGAGAGACTCTTGTCTCCTTCACTACCACTGCATAGCAGTAAGTGAGACTCACCTTCAATTTTGCAGTTTGAATCACGCTGGCAGAGGCCCAATCTGCTGCTCCTTGGTAATATCTCTCAAAGTCCTGTCTCTCTCTTTTTCCGCTCTCTTTTTTCACTCAATTAACTTTCTTTGATCACTCTCTCACTTTTAGACTTTTTGGTAAAGTCAGTGTTTTGTCTTTTAATTGTTGTTGGTTTACTGAGTTAAGGCGTAGTGGCCCTAGTGGGTCACTGGCTGTGGGGTTGCCTTGCTTGCTTTTATTTTGGAGAACAAGTGGGGTCACCTTGCAATTTACAAGATGGATAGTTTTTGGGCTAATGCTAACTAGATTTAAAATTGTTCAAAACTGACAAATTTAATCCTTAAACCTAACTTAGTTCCTAAACTAAAGAGTGTTAATTATATTTTACCCAAGTTTGTAATATGTGTTCATATGCATTAAATATTATGGCATTTGTAGGCTTACTAAATAGCCTTCTTCATATGGTTCTTTTTTTTTTTTTTTTTTTTTTTTTATCTTCGGATTTTTTTTTCTTATCTTCTTATGTACTTAGAAAAATTAATTAGTCTTTTTGTTAGAAGACAACACAACATATAATGAGATAATAAACATAGATTATTGTATTGCAACATAGTAAGAAACAATTATTTTGTTATTACTAAATGAATGCTAATTTGGATTCACATTTTTTTTTTTTTTTTTTTTTTTTTTTAGTTCAGCCCCCCTCAATTGGAACCCTGGCTCTGTCCCTACTCGTTAGTGCTTTATAGAAGCTACATTTAAGAAGGCATATCTACACCCATTGATTAACCGGCAAGATGTTGATTGATTTGTTGTATCAAGAAAATAAAATCACTGTTACCAAGACTCGACCCTTTTCTAGGTGGCACAATCCAATACAGTTTCAATAATTATAGTTAGAAGTACATGCTCATGTATAACTTTGCTTTTGGTTGTTTCGGTAACTTTGCTTTTGGTTGATTCGGTTTAATATAATTAGCAAAGTTTGTATGAATTTGGTTAAGTTTGTTGTCTCTGTTTGCAGCTAAAAAAATTTGTGTTGAATAAATTTTTCTTTTACTTTTATTGAGAGAAAAGTTTGACTGTACATGTTGTGTACTTTGTTTTAATTTAAAGATCACAAATTTTCAAAAAATATTTCGTAATTATGCAGGTAACACGTTTTTAATAGCAAAGCCCAGTTAAGAACCCATAAAAACATGTTGGAAGAAGATGAAAAGCATCTAGTCTATGACTACATGGCCAACACTAGTCAAGGTGCCTTCTTGTTTGGAAGGCTCTCTCTCACCCACACACGCCTATATGGCAAAAATTTCCTATATGTGAACTAATGTGTCCTGCTGGTGGTACCCATGAGTTTACCAAAAAGCCAAAGTTGCAATGTACCATGGGCTATGAAGTGATGATTATATGTGTGAACCTCCTTTTTTTCAGGGAAAAAAAAAATCTTTAATATTACAATGCAGATCCAAACAAATGTACGGAAAGTAGATTGGGCTAAATGTGCAAATATTGTCAATGAGATCCATACTCCATAGAGATATGAAAGCAAGTAATGTGTTATTAGATGATGATATGAACCCAAAGATAACAAATTTTGACACAGGTAGGGATTTCAGTAGCATTCAAATAGAAGCCAACACTGTGCAAATCTTGGGCACATAATAAGCAATCCCTTCACTGCATCTGCAATTTAATTCCATAAATCACTGGTGATGCTGCTTCAAAAGAAAAATTATTGTAAATGATCAAACTAAAGTTTGGTCCCCTTGCATAGATGTTTTGGGAAAGTTATGGTTCATTCCATCTGCACCTCGTTGTTTTTAAAAATTACTTTTTAGCAGATGTTAAAATATAATAGTAAAATCATCAAGTGGAAAACTCTACAATTTCAAAGGTTATTTAAAGAAGGAAATGTAAGAATAAGGTATTGCAGAGTAAGAAGGCAACTTTTGCTAAGTTATGGTATTGTAAATGTAACTTATATATGCTCCTAATGATACTACATTACATTTTCGCCTTTATTCTCTTTTACAATACTTGTAACTATACAGTATCATGACACCTTTTTTCCCAGTAGTGGATATATGGCACTAAAATATACAATGAAGTCTAATGTTTATAGTTTTAGAATTCTAATGCTAGAATTGTAAGTGTATTAAGGAACAATGGATTCTATCATCCAGAGCATGCACAAAGCCTCCAATCATGCATATGTACGTCTCTCTTATTTGTATCTTGATAATTAAGTTTTTGCTTATTATTGTGAACTAAAAGAAATTACAAATAGGTTTGGCGACTATGGAATAAAGGCAAAGGAGTGAAATTGATAGATCAAACCATAGTTTATACTTGTTCCTATAACCAGTGCCGGCTGAACAGTGGAGCAAGAAATGCAGTCGCTTAAGCCCCCAAGTAAAAAAAAGGCCCCCAAATTTTAACCAATAAGGTTATTTATAATCAATAAATAAAATAATATTTTTTTACCAGATGAAAAAAAAAAATAGAGAAAAATGCAATATCTACAATATTTTTTACAACACTTTTACAATTATGCTAAGTAGTAGGTTGTTACAACCTGTTATTGATGGCAAGAAAATAATTATAGTGATATTTTCAAAGAAAAAAAAAAACTTAAAATCTAGGATTTGTTGTAAAAAAATATTGTGAATGTTGTACTTCTAAAAAAAATAAAAATAATAATAAGAATTTAATTAGCAAACTTTTACTAGTTCTCATCTAAGTCCACCACTAACACCATTTTTTTACATACTATTATCAATCTACCATATCAACAAGTATGAAAAATTTTGTTAAATTTTTTCTATTTATAAAATTTCTAAAAAAAGAAAAATTTCTATATAGTTTTTGTTAATTAGTAGTAATTTTGCATATAAAACAAGATAATCAATTTTTGCCTTAGGCCCCCAAATATATTAAGCCGCCCCTGCCTATAACTTAGGCTCTGAGATTAATCCATATCACATTGTTATGTGTTCAAGAAGATCCAAATGATTAATCATAGACCTACCATGTCACGGGTCATTCTCATGCTTTCAAGCAAATCGAAAAAATCTTCCTCAGCCATTAGCACCTCCATTTTCTGTAGGTAGGTTAATCATATTGGATCATTCTTCAACAATTGGCACCGGAATGGGATTTGTCACATCCGATCAGTCTTCAACAATTGCTTCTGGCTAGTTAGGAGATTAACTGGAGCTTTTCGACAAGTTTCATTTTTGTGTAGTTGTGGCAGGTTAAGAACAATAGCTCTTGTACTAATTCTTACAATCTAAATATATTTGCATCGGCACCGGAATTAGATTCAACTAGTCGCTAACCCGTGCGATGTACGGGATAGTTAAACAAAATTTATACACATTCACCTTTATTGGTACAATCATTTGAAGACAATTCTAACTAATACCCAAATGTAAGAGACACATTGACTTACTATTTAAAGTAGCATTTTGAAGAATTTACGCAGATTGTGCAACTGAGCCTTAATTTCTCATCAATGGTTAGAAATATAAACTGCAAATATATAAATAATGACCATGACTTGAGAAGGACATTAAACTTCAAATTAGAGTAGTAATGTTACTTTCTCAATCTTTGCTCAGCTGTAATAATAATATAGAGGAAATTCAAAACATGGAAATAAAATAAAAATTACAACAATTAATTCCATTAACTTTCATGCTATACTTTGTAATTGTACGGAATTAAGTCAACTCAATTTAAGTAGTTGTAATAAAATTGGCTTCTACTATTCTCTATTCTATAGAGATATGAACATATTGGATTTCTCAAACCCGGTATTGCAATAAAATGATTTATTATTGAAAATAAGAAACAATTAAGCTCATCCCTTAAAGATTTACCTCTTGTACTTGGTAATTTCCATTCAAACTTTAAAATAGATTATTTGCCTTACCTAGATGTTTTTTTTGTGGTGAGGACAAATAAAATGAGATAGGTGCTGCATGACCTTCAAAGCAAAAAAGCTTTCTTCTAGTAAAAAACAAAACTCGTCAAGAGGAGTAAGAGAGAAAGAAATTACTCAATGAAAAACCATGGTGAATGGAGAAAAGATTTTTGAACTTCCAAAGATCCACACAAATTTTAGCCATAGGTGCAAAATGCCAAGTTAAGAAATATAAATATTGATCTACAGGTGCAATTTTTAAATAGAAAATAGCAATTTCATGAACAAAAACCCTAGCAACCAAATAGAAAAACTATAACCTTGATTTGATTTCTCATTTATCAATGATGGTGACTGGAGAATAAGTTGATTTAGTCCATAAGAGTGGCCCTGAGTAATTGCCGATAGCAAGTGCCAAAGATAGTAAGTACATCAAATCAAAGAAGGAGAGAGTATAAATTATTTCACGAAATCAAAGATCTCTTTACATCCCATAAAATTTAAAATAAAGAAGAAAATCTCTCTATAGCTTAAGAAAAACAATATAATAAAATTAAAGAGAGAAAATTTTCGGAAGACAAAATATTATAGATAATTTAAAAGAATTTTGGTTTAATTCCTGAATACCGCAACTCCATAAAATTCATACTAATAATAATAATATTTTATGATTGCAAAGACTATTTTTTTAGAGTAGTTGATCTCAACATTGGCGTGCATTTAATCTTTCACTAAAAGCAAAGGGAAGTAGATCATGTGCATGCATCTTTATGAGCAATTTTTGGCAGTCAGGCATAACAAATGTGTAACCATTTTGTCCTATTCCTACCATCTAAGAACATATCCTCTCCTTCTTCCTTTTTTTTTTTCTTTTTTTTCCCCAAATAAATAAAAGGACTTTAAAGACATGTCCAATTTGTTAAAATGCAAGTGCTTCAAGCCATAGAACGATTTAATGAAAATTGCAACTCCATGAATTGAATTTGCAAATGGTATTAACTATTGGCTATTAATGCGATTATTAAGCCATACCACATTGAACATGTTTCTCTATCAAAATATATAAACAAACTAACCTTACAAAAGCTAAACTTTATAAGCTAAAATATATACCATGAGTTGTAGATCTTGAATGGAATACCGTGCGTTTAGGGCTTCCTACATCTGGAGAGAGAGAGAGTTTGCAGAAACCAAAGAAAATCTCTATATAGCTTAAGAAACACAATATAATAAAATCAAAGAGATAAAATTTTCGAAGGAAAAATATTATCGATAATTTAAAAGAATTTTGGTTTAATTCTTGAACACCGCAACTCTATAAAATTCATACTAATAATAATATTTTATGATAGCGCAGTTAGAATTTTGATTTAATTCTTGAACACTGAATTGGAAATTGATTATATGAGTATTCAATGGTAAACAAAGTACTATGTATTAATTAATATATAAACAAAACTAACCTTACAAAAGCTGAACTTTATAAGCTAAAATCTATACTGTGCGTTGTAGGTCTTGAATGCTTTAGGGCTTCCTACGTCTGAAGAGAGAGAGTTTGCAGAAACCGTGACTTTATATTTCTTAACTTGAAAGAGGGGTAAGGTTGCTAGGGTTTTGTAGATCTTGAATGCTTTAAGGTTTCCTACGTCTGGAGAGAGAGAGAGTTTGCAGAAACCGTGGCTTTATATTTCTTAAATTAAGAGAGGGGTAAGGTTGCTAGGGTTTTGAGGAGTTATAATTTCTTTTTAATTTTTTTTTAAATATTGTGCTGACATGGAAAATTGTGGTGCCAGCAAAGGCTTCGGTTATATATATATATATATAGATTAGTACATATATAAAATTTTGGAAAATAGAACACAAAAGAATGAGACTTTTGACTAGAAATATCTCTAAATTTGTTAGATGCATTGACGTATATGTAAGTAGCCTCTCTAATGGGATTTAATTTCACTGCATTTGCATGTATGGAGACCTCCATCTTGAGACTTTTAGAACCTAGGTCTTGAATCATTATTCAAATTTAGAGATTGAATTTTATGGTAAATCAAATGTTTGTAATAGAACACGAAAGAATGAGACTTTTGACTAGAAATATCTCTAAATTTGTTAGATGCATTGACGTATATGTAAGTAGCCTCTCTAACGGGATTTATCTTCTATGCATTTCCATGTATGGAGACCTTCATCTTGAGACTTTTTGAACCTAGGTCTTGACTCATTATTCAAATTTAGAGATTGAATTTTATGGTAAATCAAGTGTTTGTAATAGAACACGAAAGAATGAGACTTTTGACTAGAACACGAAAATAGAACACGAAAGAATGAGACTTTTGACTAGAAATATCTCTAAATTTGTTAGATGCATTGACGTATATGTAAGTAGCCTCTCTAATGGGATTTAATTTCTATGCATTTGCATGTATGGAGACCTTCATCTTGAGACTTTTTGAACCTAGGTCTTGACTCATTATTCAAATTTAGAGGTTGAATTTTATGGTAAATCAAATGTTTGTAATAGAACACGAGAGAATGAGACTTTTGACTAGAATTATCTCTAAATTTGTTAGATGCATTGACGTATATGTAAGTAGCCTCTCTAATGGGATTTAATTTCTATGCATATGTATGTGTGGAGACCTTCAACTTGAGACTTTTTGAACCTAGGTCTTGACTCATTATTCAAATTTAGAGATTGAATTTTATGGTAAATCAAATGTTTGTAATAGAACACGAAAGAATGAGACTTTTGACTAGAAATATCTCTAAATTTGTTAGATGCTTTGATGTTTATGTAAGTAGCCTCTCTAATGGGATTTAATTTCTATGCATTTGCATGTATGGAGATCTTCATCTTGAGACTTTTTGAACCTAGGTCATGACTCATTATTCAAATTTAGAGATTGAATTTTATGGTAAATCAAGTGTTTGTAATAGAACACGAAAGAATTAGACTTTTGACTAGAAATATATCTAAATTTGTTAGATGCATTCCTCTCAAAAAAAAAAAAAAAAAAAAAAATTGTTAGATGCATTGACGTGTATGTAAGTAGCCTCTCTAATGAGATTTAATTTCTATGCATTTGCATGTATGGAGACCTTCATCTTGAGACTTTTTGAACCTTGGTCTTGACTCATTATTCAAATTTAGAGATTGAATTTTATGGTAAATCAAATGTTTGTAATAGAACATGAAAGAACGAGACTTTTGACTAGAACACGAAAATAGAACACGAAAGAATGAGACTTTTGACTAGAAATATCTCTAAATTTGTTAGATGCATTGACGTGTATGTAAGTAGCCTCTTTAATGGGATTTAATTTCTATGCATTTGCATGTATGGAGACCTTCATCTTGAGACTTTTTGAACCTAGGTCTTGACTCATTATTCAAATTTAGAGATTGAATTTTATGGTAAATCAAATGTTTGTAATACCAATTCAACATAATGGATAGTTCTTCCCCGGACAAGTAATACCAAATCAAGTGAATTATATACATGATGATCTACCTATATTAAATCTCAAACATGGTATAGTGAATTAATAATAACATCTCTCGCCAGAAGTCTTGTAACTCAACTAGTTGACTACTCCTACTTTTTGTTCATTGCATTTAGGATTTAAATTTTCCCTCCCATTGTAATTATCAAATTATCCCCCCACACCCACCAACACCCCCCACCCCCCCCCCCCCAAAAAAAAAAATTCAAACATGGTCATAGTGATCTCATACAATTAATTAAAATAAAATACATCACTGTTCTTTTTTAATTTATGAAAATACAAATAGTGTTTACTATATCACAAGTCACAACCATTGCATAGATAAAATGTCTTTTTCCCCTCCCTTCTTTTATGAAATATGGTTGTATTGATCAATCGTTAAAGGGTTTAATTGGTTAGTTTTGAAATAATAAGATGAATTTATTACACTCTTACTTATAGTTTTTAATAAGGTAGATTTTACAAATATACCCTGAGGTTTGGGCTAATTCCAATCAAGTCCAACATATTTCAAAATTGATCAATTTAGTCCTTAAAAACAACTTTAACCCTAACCCGTTAACCCTCCATTACTCATTTTTCCTCTCTCTACACCTCTCTCTGTTTCTAGACAAGAATATAAACAAATGCATCAATGCCACCAGTGGCCGTTGATTAATCCCACCATAGAAGCCCATATCATAAAATACCCAAAGAAATTTTAGATCGCACCCACATCGTGTACCAGCCATGCCCCACTACCCCCAGTTAAGGTTGTCTTTTGAGTGTTACGGCGAAGTAGAGGAGTCGAGTGATGACCTCAGCGTTGCTGCCAAAGTCCTTGAAAAATGCCACTGTGTAAAGCGTTGATTGTCATAACCTTGGCTTGATTTTAAAACTGAGGAGTGGATGCTGAAAGAGTTTGCAGTGCAACTACATAGAATCCATTTGCTTGCCACTGTGGCTATCCATATTTTGTTGTGGGTTTGGTTGGATTTTTGAATTTGTTGTAGCAGGTGGTTTGTGGTTTCTTGTTCTAGGTTTATGGATGGGTTTTTGCTGATGGGTTTGTGGGTTTTGTTGATGGTATTTATCGGTTTTGTTGATGCCTATTGATGCCCATTTTGGCAAAAGGGCCCAATGACAAAAGAAGCCCAACAATATAAAAAGAGGAGAAGAAATAAGTATCAGCAAAGTAAGAAAAATCATTAAACCTAAAAGGCTGAAATAATGGTCCATAGGCCTACAAAATAACAAAAGGGCCTTAAAGAAAGCAAATGGGCCTAAGAGAGCCCCAAAGAATGAAGTAGCAAGCCCATGGGAATCATAAGAAGTAAAAAGCAAGCAAAGATGGGCTAGAGGAGCCCAAAGAAAGGGATTAGTAAATGGGATTGGTTCAAGGCCAATAAACCCAAAAGTAAAGGGTATGATAATTGGGTCGGGGAAGCCCAAAAGATTTATAAAAAGCCAATGAGAATGTAAGAAGTAGAAAAGAATGAAACGGGCCGAGGATGCCCAAGGAATAGAATGGGTCGAGGAAGCCCAAAATGATATGAGAATTGACCCAACAGGAATACTGGGCAACATAAACTAAAGGGAGGAATAATACATGGAAATGGCATAATAGGCCCAAAGGAAGCCTAGCAAACACAAGTTAAACATGGCAAAAACAATACAGTGGCTGAATCAAAGAAGAAAATGCCCATACCCAAGCAATACCTAGCTCAAAGAAGAAAATGCCCATACCCAAGCAATACCTAGCTCAAAGAAGAAATAAGATGTAAAGAATGAAAACCCAATGACTCATCCATACCACAAAGAGTTAAATGAGCAACAGAACGCGCAGTAGGACCGGAAAAACTCACAAGCAATGGCAACTGCGTGAACACCTGACAAACCATGGACTCATATGGGAGTAAAGCATGCATAAGACTTAAACACCACTCACTTATACTCAGCCAATACAGGGGCGGTGGGTCATGGGTCAGAGGTAAGAGAAGGTATAGTCTGATAGTGGGGAGAAAGGGGAAGCTTATTCTGGGATTACCGCTCAAGCTTTTTTGGAGGAAATGTTTTGCTAGGATGACATACCACCCAAAAGAGGCAAAGATGAGTTGTAATCACTAGGTGCATGCTATAGGAGTTAGTAAGAGAGAAACCCAGCCCTTATCCGGATGGGAGTACCACGGGAAGTAAGAAAACAAAACAAAACAGCTTTTGTTTGGAAGCGAAGCTTGGCGTGGCCAGCATAGGGTAGAGGTAGTGGCTGGGCAGCTAGTAGACCAGTGGCTAGTCCAAGAAGGACACCCACAACAAGTCAAAAGTAGTTGAGGGGTAAAATAGTAAATCCTATCACAACAAACAGTATAAAAAGGTCTCAGGCTTGCACAGTAAACAAGGAGGAACAACAACAGCAACAAGAAAGAATAGGAAAAAACACAGAAAACAGAGAAATAGATAATAAAGAAAACAGAGAAGATAAACAAAGAAAAATAAGAAAGCCGAGAGTGAAGAGGGAAAACGAGAGTGTAAGGAGTGAAAAAGCATGCACTAATAGGCTACCCACTTCTATCCCTCTCAATAGCCTACTCTCTAGCAAGTTAAGAATCTGAGATTAAGCCACTTAGATCCATTTTCCAAAGTAGGTAATTTTTATGGCAGGATTCCCCTGTGAGATTAACCACATTAGAGACCGGTTCCTTTCTTGGACTTAAATCTGCTAAGGAGCCAAATTTAGCAAGCTAACCCTGTTTATTCTTTTATTAGGCTTGTTTTAATGCTAACATTATTTTTCTTGTTACTGGTTCATTTTTACCATACTCATATTATTGTATTTTCCTTTTGCGAAATTGTTTAAACATTATCTTTAGTCAATAGCAAGTACTTCAGTTAAATATTTTGGCTAGCCTGTTGTTTTATGTTTCTCATGCCATAACGTCTTTTGTGACAGTATTTCCTATTGTGGACATGTGATCAAGATCCCTGCCAGGGGTCCTAGCTTGTGCATAAGCTGGCTTAAGGTGAGCTTCAATTGAGCCAGTCCCGACTCTTCTATCCTATAATCATTAGGCCACAGTACGGCAGAAGCAGTCCAGCCTAGGATACAAAAAGGCCCACCATAATGCCATTGCTGGGTGTGGGTTTTGCTTGTGGTTGGAGGTCATTGGGTTTGTGGGATTTGCTAGGTTAGTGGTCAAGCTTCTTTTTTTTTTTCTTCTCTTTGTTTTATTGAGGAACTCATTGTCCTTCAATTTTTTTTTTTTTTTTCGAGAGAGGAGAGATGTAATAGGCATTACAAGTTGGTTGAGGATAAGGACTGAGATGGTCAGTTTCTAAATGTTATGGACTTTATTGGTATTTCTCCAAACCTTGTGGTATGTTTGTGAAATTTACCCTTTTTAATATATTGTTTTACTCCATTTTTTTCCTTTTCAAGTTTTTATGAGCTATAATTCATAAAAATAAAAAATATAAAAAAAGAAGAAAACATTACAATAGTAGTAAATAAATCTGTAATGTCAAATAGTGCTGCTAGAATAGTAAGATCCAATAGATGATCATGACTCACATGTAGAGTGCACCGCTAGATGCAAATACATATGATAATACACTAGGTGTAATTCACCCACTTTTCTATCATAACATTTTTTTACTTTTCACTTTTTCAAACTTTTTAAAAATATTTTTTAATCAATAGTTGAAATTAAAATTTATTTTTTTAACTAATAATCTCAGTCATTTATAGATAGGAGGCAGTACCCCAGCTCAATCCGTAATAGTTGACGTTAATGTAAACGTGTTTCGGGGTTTGGTCCGCAGAGGTAGTAATTGAGTCGTGCATTGACTCTAGCGAGGAAGTCTTCACCTTTCGTTATCTTGGCTACTCCTCAATTACTCCTGTCTCGGTCTCAGTCAAATGGATATATTTTCTTTTTCTTTTTTCTAAAGAAAATTGATATATTTTATTTCCCAAACATGACGGTATGAAATTCAAAATAAGTTGTGCAACAGTAATATCTTTACGACTAATAATTAATACCTCATTATTGCATTGAGCCCAACTTTTCAATTTTCCAAATTTAGTGATAAAAATTGTCGCCCCACCCCACCCCCCCCCCCCCCGCCCCCGCCCCCGGGCCCCCAAAAAAAACAAAAAAAAAAAAAAAACAAAACGTAGGTCTATTCCAACGCTTCAAAAACACAGCTATAGTTCCTTGACAATTTGTTTTTCTTAGAGAAAATATAGTAACGTAATTTTTGGGTCCCAATTTTTGTTATAAGTGGCTAATTGTGAGTAGTGAAGAAAAATTAATGGTTTATATGAAAATAATAGGTAGTTTTTTTTTTTTTTTTTTTTGAGAGGAAACGATAGTAGACTTTATTAATTGAGAAATATGCTATACAATGGGGAAGAGAAAGAGGGACATATGACCCCCTTTTTCTCTTTTGCAACACTAGCATGCGCTAGAGTAGCACGATTACATCGTAAAAAAAGAAAGAAAAGAAAAAAGAAACAAAGAAAAACCTTCAAAATCCAAACTACTATAAGAAAAGTGAATCTTCTTGGACATCAAAGTGATGAGTTTTTTTTTTTTTTTTTTTTTTTTTTTTTTTTTTTACATCATCTTAGGAGTGTCTTCATGCCCGGCATGGTTGCCATGCAACCTCCATCGATCCCATAGTTGACCCAACACATTGCTCATTCTCCACAGTCCTATGTTTCTTTTCTCCCTTAACACCCGTAGTCTCCTTATTCGTGTTTTCTGCTTGCTTCCTTTTTTGCCCAGGTTCCACATCAACAATTGAAGAATTAGTAAGAGTCTGAGGTCTTGTGGTAAGCCTCTTCCAATTCCTCATTGCTTTTGGGCTTCCAATTGTAGACTTCTCCATGTGCTCAACTTCTTTTGGGCTATGCAAGGATTGACTCACACCTTTATCTTTATTACCACTTCGTTTGAGCCGGCCCTTACTAGTATTCTTGTTTCCTTGCATGTTACCACAACCAACCTTAAAACATATCTCTAATCCCTTAAAACCCGGTGAAGATATTTGCTTATCTTGCCCCGAATTAATACTCCTTAAGTGCATGAACTTTTCACTAGCATAATCCACTGGGACATTCACCCAATTTTCGGCATCCTCAGGGGCAACAATTATCATTGCCTCCAAGTCCTTAGCTATGTCAACCTCATCTTCAACAAGAATGCTATCAATGTGGGATAGAGTTGTTGAGAAGTGGATCAGTTTCAAATTCAAATTTTGAGGACCTACTGTTTCGTGGCTATCCATATTCGAATTTTGTACTCCCTGAATATCCAGGTTTGATCCTTCCATTTCGCTTGGACTTCGGGCACCATCCTGGTCATCAGTTACAGCGGTCACCATCGTATTGGATGAGTGTGTTTGAAGCTTAAACCCATTTACCTCACCCCGTGGTGGTTCACATCGAGGAGGACTCTTCTTTCTTCCATCCGATCCGACCCCCAACTTCCTTAAGCCTGCTTTCAGCCAATCACCATATGGAAGTTCACTCTGAGTTGAACATCTAGGAGTTGAACAATCTCTTGCCTCATGACCCAAGCAGCCACACTGGAAACATAGCCCAACAAGCCTTTCATATCTAAAGCCAATACGTACCTTATCACCTTCAGGATTAACAACAAAACCGCCTCAACGGAACGACTTATCAATGGCAATCTCAACTCTGATCCTGATGAATCGGGCTTGTTCCGACGTAAAAGCCTTATGATCAATCTCCACCACTTGTCCCAAGCCCCTACCTATGTCCCTGGCTGCCTCTTCAGATATCAAGTCAAAAGGAAAACCCCATACCTGTACCCAAATAGGAAGCACGGTAATGGTAATTGAGTTCACTGTCATTCCCCTCTCCCATCGACGAAGCACTAGTGGATGATTATCGAAACTCCAAGGGCCATTGTTCAACACCCACTTCAGTTGGCTTTCCAAAGTAAACTTAAATTGGAACAAGCCATCCCCAACGTCCACAATCCTCAAATCTGTACCAAACTTCCAAATGGACCGAAGAAGCTCTTTGGCAGCTCTCTAATTATATGGCCTTTTTGTAAGGAAACACCCAAAGAGACTAAGTGAGCATTGTTCAAGAATTTTCTCCCTACGAGTAGCCCCCATTGTGATAACTTCTCCTTCTTCCCTAGTCAATGTGATACTTTGTAACTTATCTATGAAAACAGAGTCCATAATTTAGGTGAAAATAAAGTAATATCTAGGGTGTTGGATTGCGTAAGAAAAGAAAGAAAAATGAAATCAAGAGTTGAAAAAAAAAAAAAAAAAAAAAAAACTAACTCACACAGTGTAAGAAAAGAATGGATTGGATTGCGTAAGAAAAGAGAAGAAAACGAAATCAAGAGCTGAAAATAAAACTAACTCACACAACGTGAGATGGAGCACTCACCCAGAATGAGAAGAAAGACTCACCCTAGGTGAGAAAAAATTTAGTATGGAACAAGTCTGCTTGTGTTTTAATAGGTAGTTAATCACAATATATCACGTTAAAGTTATGACAAAAGTAAGGAAGTAATTTATTCAATAGAATATCATGTAATTTTTTTTTGAAGAGTTGTTTGATTTTTAAGGGTAAATTACAATTTTTTTTTTAAGAGAGTTTCAACCTATGACGTTTGCTCCTAGATTTCTTATTCAACCTATAATTTGGGTTCTTGGACAAGCCATGACAAATTATGTTCTTTTATTGAGTTATAGGTTTAGGGTTTTTGTTCATTCCCCCTTTTTGTCATGATTGATATGGGGCACAAAAAGCTATAAAGTTTCACAAGGGAAACATAAAGATGATCAAAGGGGCATAAAGGGAACT
Source organism: Quercus lobata (assembly GCF_001633185.2). Taxonomy (NCBI): domain Eukaryota; kingdom Viridiplantae; phylum Streptophyta; class Magnoliopsida; order Fagales; family Fagaceae; genus Quercus; species Quercus lobata. The sequence continues at coordinate 76,715,839 of NC_044908.1, forward strand.
TACATGTTAGATGAAAGCATATATGTTTGAGGGAGATCTATTGTGATAAGAAATGTGAGAAATGTGAGAGAAGTGTTATAAACTAATTACTCTTTCACATAATCCAAAAGGCAAACTGACTTATATGAGGTTTTTATTTTTATTTTTTTAAGGGAAAGGTTTTGTTGTATATTAGTATGCAACAAAAAGAAAGCAATTGCACATGACTCTTGGATATATATATATATATATATATATTTTTTTTTTAATTTCCTGCCACATAACCCATTATGTAGCAAAATTTTCCCAAAGGTGAGTGAGCTTATCCATTTAGAGAGGAAAAGTTGGAAAGAAGAAGTCATTCGCCAACTCTTCTTACCTGTTGATGCCGAAACTATTTTGGGCATTCTACTGAGTATTAGATTGCTTGGGGATCATATTAGCTGGGCGAAAACTAATAATGGTTTCTTTACTGTCCGTAGTGCATATAAGGTGGCTATGAAACTCCATCGTACTACCCAAAATGCTGCAGCATCATCGGATAGCTCGCACCGGAGTTTTTGGAGGAAAATATGGCGACTTCCTATCCCTCACAAAGTTCGCCATTTTGCTTGGAGGGCCTGTCGTAACATTCTCCCTACTAAAGATAATTTGTTCCATCATAAAGTGCTCATGGATACCCTATGTGACGAGTGTGGCAAGGCTACCGAATCCACTGGTCATCTGTTCTGGTCTTGTACCAAAGCGTAGCTGGTATGGAGTTGTTTGAAGCTTCCTAGCTCACTCAGGTCGGGTCAGTTTCATTCCATCTTTGATCTGTTATGGTTCTTATTGATGATAGAATCGTTTGATGAAGAGAAGGTTGCATTGGTGGTCACGATAGCCTGGTCAATGTGGAGTAATAGTAATTCGGTCCGACATGGGGGTACTAGGAAAACACCAGAAGCCCTTGTTCAATGGGCTTCTCACTACCTGATCGATTATGTAGCAACGACCGAGTCTAATGCAGTCCGACCTGAGATTGTTCAGGTCACTTGGACCCCACCACCCCCTTCTGTGCTTAAGATTAATGTGGATGGCGCCTTATCCATGCATAGTCGCTCCGCGGGAAGAGGTGTTGTGATTTAGGATGATGCAGGGAGCATTGTGGCAACGTTGGGCTTGCATTTGGGAAAAAAAAGAAGGTAGGGTTATATATATATATATATATATATACACACACACCTGTCAGATTCAACTGACCAGATCACCAAAATATACTTTGTCTTGCTTAAGTAATTGTTTTAAGTGTTTACGAATATTTTATATTGTTTTTCATCTTCTTTATTTCATTAGTGTGTTCTTTGAGATTTTTAAGAAAACAAATTCTATTTTGTATTTAAAATTATTTATTTATCTATTCATTTTTCATATGTTGGATTAGATGATAGATTAGATTATGAAAACATTAACACAATACTTCTTTTTTCAAAAAAAAAAAAAACTTCTCTACTTTTTCCCCTTTGGAATTGTACTCTTGGTTTTTTTTGTTTTTTGTTTTTTAAGAAAAAAGAGTTGCAATCTTTTATTTTTATTTTTATTTGTTGAATTGTAGTTTTGTTGAGTTTTATTAATTTTTTAGATAAGTTTCTCGGTGTTTTTTGATTGTATGGTAGAAAATTTCTTGTTTGAGAAAGTTTGTTTAAAACTTAAAGAAATTTTTCAGATTTTATATAATTTTTAATGATACAAAAAATATTATAAATAACTTTTATTAAAAAATTAATATTTTCACTAACTTACCTTTTGAATTCTTGAAAAACCTCTCTACCGCCCTCCAAGGGGTAAACAATCTACTAGAAAATGTAGTTGGGATACATGGACAGCGATAGACCCTCCAAGCCTAATCTACCCAGTGCACCTAAGCCCTCCAAGCTTCTTGCTCCAACGAAGTTGCGCCGAACCTTTTTCTTTTCTAGCTTCCCGGATTCCGCTACTTGACCATAGCATCAACCAATGTAGATTGGTTCCTTCCTAATTGCTTCCCAGAACACCAAACAGCCCTCTCACAGTAATAAATATAGTGAGAACAAGTTTTTGGTAAAATGCCTCTCAAAGATTTGACAATGGAGAGGAAGAGAGTTGAGGAATTTGAAGACACTCTTATGTAAAGATTGTAAATGAATCAATCTTGTTTTATTCTAGGGTTTCTCTTTCAAAATTCTCTCTGGAAGCTCTCTTTCTTTTATGGGTATAAAGGGTATTTATACTTGGGTGAGAAAAGAATATGAAACGTCAAGTTTTTCAAAACAGGAGTGGCTCGCAGCTTGGACTCGCGACTTGACTGAGTCGCGAGTTCCAGCCGCGTGATAACAAAATGGCCAGTTGTCCTATTTTTTCTTGTAGTGCTCTAGCTAGCATGACGCTTCGACTTCTGGCATGCTTGGCACGTGTGCTGCTTTTGGCGGCTTGCAGCCGTGAGTCACCCACGAGATCAAGCCGCGAAACTTTGTTTTCTTGCACACTCTTGAGCAATCAATCATTCTATCTCACTCACTATCCTTACAACAAACTCACCTAAATACAGGGTTACTAATTGCTGAAATACAAGCAAATTTGGAATGGAATAAAACCAACAAGATGGTTTATTAAATTCAACCTTACAATCTCCCCCTTTGGCTATTCCGTGACAAAACCCTAAAACAGACTCTAGACTTAACATGTGAGTTGCAAACAGTTGAGCAAAACTCACTTACACCTAACTCTAGAAGCTGTGAAGCTCTTAAATCATATGACCATGAAACTCCTGAAACACAATAATACACCATGATCATTGTATGCAGAAAACATGAAATGCATATGAAACAGGCATAAGGTGATCAAGCAAGGATGAAGTTAAGAAACAAACCATGGCTTGATCAAACAAGTAATCACTACAAGGTAGTGATCATAATACTCATTCACACTTGGAATGAACACTTGAACATACAAGCAAACAAGAACAATGCAAGTTACTTGTATGCCCAACACTCAACCAATGCATAATACACTAAGTATATACATTTAGGAACAATCCTACAAGGGCACAAGAATGACAGTACTTAACCAGAAAATGCATGACATTTGGATATAAGTACTGATTAAACAATGCATAAATGCTGCATAAAGCATAGTACAAACCATAAAGCCTACAAGAAATGCATAAAACATAACCCTAAAAGTTTACAGAAGCAACATGCGTACAAAATACAATATAACAACTTAAACTGAAAAAAATGCAGAAACACTCCCCCTTAGGTAATATCCTCCCCCTCTGATCAAGCTATCACTCCCCCTTTCATCCTTTATGACATCATCTCCCCCTTTTTGTCATGAAATAGCTACACATTCTCTTCTAGCCTCCTCTGAATCTGATCCAATTGAGTTTGGAGTGAGGTAAACTTCATATCCCATCGAGTGCCGTGATGGTGTAGAGTAGATGTGAGTTCGAACATCTTGGTATTCAACTCGTGTACAGAGGATACAATGTGATCAAGTTTTTCGTCAAGGGAGAGGGTGTTGAAATGCGAACCACTGTGAGATGTGGAAGTTTCCGATTTGGCTCTCTTCCGACTATGACCAATGCTTGCGTTGAATATACGCATGTTGATTGGACTCGGTTTTGAGTAAGGAGATTCATCTGCCATTGGATAAATTCCTTTGAGCTTCAAGATCCTTGAAATGAGACAGCAGAAAGGAACACATATTCGGGACTCAGTTCGTAGAACCATTTTGCGCAGAACATGAAAGATATGAGCACAGATGTCAATTTCTACATCAGAGATTAGATTATGAAGAAACAAGGCACGTCCGAGGTTCATATACCCAGTGCTTGATAGGGGGTACAAATTGTGAAACATCACAATTGTAAGCACTCTCAGTTTTGGAGGAAGAGAGGAAACACTGACGGAGTTTCCTTTGGATGAGAATTCCAAGTCTTGTCCAAGACCCTCCTTAAGGAGTTCCTCATCAGGACAAAGATCATCATAAACCGGTGAGTGTCGAAGCATTGGTCGGTTGATGTGAAGGATCTCTGCCAAATATGTAGGAGAGACTGAAAAACTATTTTTCCTAACCCAGCACTTAAGTTCTTCTTCTTCCACAATCGCGTTGGCATAAAATTCCTTTGCCAAATTCTCATAAGCATCATCCAGATCAGAGATAAGGTAGTTCCAATCCTTGTAAGCAAACCATTTCGGAATGTCAGTGTCATGAAGTGATGATTAGTCAACAGGTCTTTCTAGTAATGGTGTAGCCTGTATTAGTGGGGTTAAGTAGGGTTTGAATGAGGGAGATCCAAAATATGATAGATACATTTATAAACTCTTGATCTATGTGAGAAGGCTATATTGATAAGCTAAAATGTGAAAATGAATGTCTTAAACTTACTCCAGAGGAATCCCCCACATGTATATGTATAATGTGTGTGTGCATGTGTTTGTCTTTATGGGTAGGTAGCTTTAGTATTTTAAAAAAATCATTCATTTATACATTTTACATGATGGAATTCAGAGATTACTGTGGGGGAGGGGCGGTCGACCAAGCCTTAGGGGAGCACTCTTAAAGATGGGCATTTGGAATTTGGACCCTAGAAGTAAGCCAAAACTGGCTGGTGATGGCGATGGAGATGGCAAAGGTAAAGGCAAAGGCGAGGGAAACTCTGTATCAGATTTTTTGAAGCGAGTGAAACCAATATGGTGGTAGCCACACTCATCTCTACTGTGACCTTCACGGCAGCTTTCACAGCTGGTGGATTTAACAAAAACGAAAGTAAGAATGGGGACGATGGCTTGGCAGTACTAAGGAAAAGAACTGCTTTCGGTAATTTCTAATAGCTAATACTTTAGCTTTTGGTCTTTCCACTAGCTCAGTATTCCTCCACTTTTATGTTTCAACAACGATTGAGAACGTCACTTTTCACATAAAAGTGGCACGACGTATTGATTTATACACAAACTGGTCTGTTGGAGCATTGCTGGTGGATTTTATTGCAGGCACCTCTACAGTGGTGCCACACTCCTTGGGGATTACTGTGGCCGTTCTCCTTTGTTGTTGCTTACTAAGTAACATGCCATTCCTCTCTCAATATGGAAGAAGGAAGGAGTACTGTCTGATAGCTAAGCCCAAGCTAGTCTGGGATGATTTAATTAATTGATTGGGGACCTTCAGAATTTGAAAGGAAAGGGCTTTAAAGCTAGCTATCTTATATGCAAGTTAATTGGTATGGGCAAAGATTGGAGTAAGAGAGGAATGTTGTCAGTATGAGGAAAGTTTTATCAAAATCATTACATGGGAGGCTGCTTGGATTTAGCCTTGTTTGCTTTGCCTTTGTTTGGTGTGCCTTTTTTCTTTTTTTCTTTTTTTTTTCGGTGTTGTCGTTGGTTTGAATGGTTTAAACTTTAAATTTTAAGTTCTTTTTCATTGAAAGAAATAAATCATGTTATTTTTCTTGTGGTTGGTGTATACCAAAGTTGCATTCTCGCAGTGATTAATTGATTAAGGAGAACAAAGTTGGAGGAATACATTTTGTGAAGATTGTAGTCCAATTCTTAACCCAAATCTATTCATAATCTAAATGTGGGAGTGTAGAATTGTGGCTGTGTGGGAGTGCCCTTTTTTTTTCCTTTTTTTTTTTTTTTTTTGGTTTTAATCTAAATGTGGTAGTGTTTTTGGTTTTAGCCTAGGTTGGCATTTACATTGTCTGAGGATTCTGCCTCTCAAACCGTTTACAAGGTTTAGGTTGGCATTTACAATGTTTGAGTATCGGCCGTATACACTCTTTTCGGCATGCCATCAAATCAGTGATTGAGATGGATCAAGTTTTAGGGACTAAGACAGTTTCATTGGTGAGATGCTGTGTTGTTTTTTACCTAATGGGTTTTGGCCAGGATCATATAGGTGTTGGGTAGACTACACGGTGTGTTGACTTTTGTTTTTGATTTTTCTATCACTCTTGCTCTGCCTTAGCATGTCGTTTGGTTTCATTGGGATTGCTCTGCATTGCTGAAAGTTCAAAAACGTGTATAAACACCTTTGAACGTTTAGACCCCCAAATTACAACTTAACCAATTCAAGCAATATGTCAAACAACTAGTGTGCGGAAACTTAACATAAGCTGTAATATGGAATTGGTAAAAACTATCTAAGCCGAAACAAAACACAATCCACAGCAGATAATAAAAAGGCAAAGATAGAAAGGAAGGAAGATACAAACACAAAGACAACATGCGATGTGTTATCGAAGAGGAAACTGAAGCCCTCGGCGTAAAACCTCTCCGCCGCCCTCCAAGCGGTAAACAATCCACTAGAAAATACAGTTGGGATACATGGACAGCAATAGACCCTCCAAGCCTAATCTACCCAGTGCACCTAAGCCCTCCAAGCTTCTTGCTCCAACGAGGTTGCGCCGAGCCTTTTTCTTTTCTAGCTTCCCGGATTCCGCTACTAGACCGTAGCATCAACCAATGAAGATTGGTTCCTTCCTAACTGCTTCCTAGAAATCCAAATAGCTCTCTCACAGTAATGATAATGGTGAGAATCAGGTTTGGTATAATGCCTCTCAAGGATTTGACAATGAAGAGGAAGAGAGTTGAGGAATTTGAAGAGACTCTAATGTATAGATTGTGGGTGAATCAATCTTGTTTTTCTTTAGGGTTTCTCTCTCAAAATTCTCTCTGGAAGCTCTCTTACAATCGTGGGTAAAATGGGTATTTATACTGGAGTGAGAGAGAAATGTGAAACATCAAGTTTTACAAAACAGGGGTGGCTCGCGGCTTGACCACGCGGCTTGACTAAGTCGCGAGATCCAGTCGTGAGATAACCGTATGGCCAGTTGTCTTGTTTTGTCCTGTAGTGCTCCAGCTTGCATGACTGTTCACCTTCCAGCATGCTTGGCACGTGTGCTGCGTCTGGCGGCTTGCAGCCACGAGTCACCTACGAGGCCCAGCCGCGAGTCTCTGTTTTCTTGCACACTCTTGAGCAATCTTCACTCTATCTCACTCACTACCCTTACATCAAACCCACCTAAATACATGGTTACTAAATGCTAAAATACAAGCAAATTTGGCACGGAATAAAGCCAATTAGATGGTTGAATAAAGCCAATTAGATGGCTATTCCGTGACAAAACCCTAAAACAGACTCTAGACTTAACATGTGAGTTGGGAACAGTTGAACAAAACTCACTCACACCTAACTTTAGAAGCTGTGAAGCACTTGAATCATATGAATATAATACTCCTAAAACACAACAATACACCATGATCATTGTAAGCAGAAAAACATAAAATGCATATGAAACAGGCAATATGTGATCAAGCAAAGATGAAGTTAAGAAACAAACCATGACTTGATCAACCAAGTGAACACCACAAGATAGTGATCACAGTGCTCATTCACACTTGGAATGAACACAAGGACATACAAGTTAACAAGCACAAGACAAGATACTTGTATGCTCAACACTCAACCAATGCATAATATACAAGGTATATGCATCTAGGAACAATCCTACAAGGGCACAAGAGTGACAGTACATAAATCAAAATGCAAGACATTTAGATTAAAGTACTAATTTCAACATAGCATAAAGGCTGCATTAAGCAAGGTACATACCATAAAGCCTACAAACTATGCATAAAACATTAACCCTAAAAGCTTACAAAAGCACATGGGTACAAACACAAAACATCCTGAATAACATGATCAAAATATATTAAAGTTTAAACCAAGAATATAGGTTAAGAGTTAGAAACAACTATACACCAAAAACACAGTGTATCAAACCTATATAAACATTAAATACCCAAAACATAAGCATATATAAACAAAACAAAGTCTCTGATTTTGACAACTTTGACAACTCTCCCTCAACACATTACTCCCCCTTAAGAGTTGATTTTCTGCTTCTCATCATCAATGTCATTAACAACAGAAAGAAACATCTCCCCCTTTTTGACCGGAATGGCCAAAGGGTCATTAGTCATGCTAGGTGGTGAAGCTGTCAAGTTTTGCAGACAAAACATCAACCTGGTCCTGCATGGCTCTCATCCTCTCAGAGTGCTCAGTTTGGACCTCTCTGATCCCATCAAGTCATTCCAGAATGATTTGGAAAGCATCTGGAGGTGTATCTGAAGAAGTTGATGCTCTAGACCTTTTGCCACTCCTCCTGGGTGTTGAGGTTGATGCATGCCCTACTGCCTCTGCTTCAGTCTCCATTGGGACACCCTCTCTTTCATCACCTTCATCTTCTTCTCCTAGAAGCCTAACACTTATCCTTTTGCAGGTAAGCTTGTTAATTGCAGAGGGTGTGGACATGGGACTGATGTCTTGAGGGATTGGAACACCCTTCCTTCTAAAAATCCTCATTAGCAAACTGGGAAAAATCAATTTTGGCTTAGAGGTTGTTCTTGTCTCATCCACAATGGTGTCATATATGTGGGAACTTATATCAATGAAATTCTTTTCTTTGAGATCCATCAGAAAAATTGCTCTTGCACAGTTGATTGTAGTCAACTTCTTTATGGGATAGAGGTTAAACATCATGATTATTGTTAGACACCTCATGTCCACTGGAAAGGCAGTGGTATTCAAACATTTCCCTTCTCTCTGCCCACCTATCCTTTGTTGAACTGTTTCAATAGAAACACTCCTATCCTTGTAATTGATAAATTCCTGATCTTCTAATCCTTCAACCCCTAGCACATCATCAATGACATGTGCATCCAAAATGAATTCTTTACCTCTAACCCAGCAACTTAACTCATTCTCCCTTATCACAGCATTTGAATAAAACTCCCTAATCAGGGGTTCACACACTACAGGGAGATCACTCAGAAGCTTTTCCCATCCTCTTCCTTCAAAACAGCTGGGGATAAAGGATTGTCTTAAGTCCTCCAAATCTACAAATCTTTCTTGAATAATTCCTGCTTTCAAGAAGATATCCTTGTATCTCTTAAAGTGTTGAACTGACCTAAATAGTTTAGAATCCATTTTCAATCTTTTGTCAGCCTTCTTTGCAGGAGTTTTCTTCTTCGGAGGTGAGGGAGCCATTTGTGAACAATCAGAAGAGGCCACAACAGCATAGAACAATATATGTGTAGAACTAGTCAGTACCATGTAATTAACAAAGAAATTTCAGCCACACAGATGAACTTGAACACTTAAACAATAAGCTACTTAGATCAACCACATGGATAAACAAGCCTAAAATAGGAAACACAAGAACAACAGGGAGAATGCAGGGGAGAATAAAATCAGCAGATATGGAAACTATCCTAAAGGCAGATATATGTCAATGAGACATATAATGGAAAAATGATATGACTCATAATCAACATTGTGAAACTAACAGATGCTCCCAATAGATTTACACAATAGAACATGCACATTCAGCACAGTAAAACTAACATCCTCAAACGAAAAATTTTGAAACAACTTAACAGCTCAAGTTCAGATAAAATAAAAGACACACTTAGCTAAGCACAGGATGAAGACCAAAAAGGAAACAACCAAGATCAAATCAAACTCTAGTAACAGCATCCGCAAGCTAAGCATGAACATAGAGCAATAGCCGAAACACAAACCCATCTCTAAAACATAAACAAATGTGAAAAATCAAGGGGAAAAAAACACAAAATCAAGTAGAAATGAGTTCAAAACTGAAAACCCATACCTGTGACTTGAAGAATTTGAGCAGAAAATATGCAACAATGGAGATTGGAAATGGGAGCACGGAGTGTTTGGGAAGGAGATAGTTTAGAGAGAAGATGAACAGTCACAAATGTTCGAGGGAAAACTGAAAAAGATTTAAAAACTACCCCTATTTTTGCCAAACACGCGTTTTTCGCGACTTGATTGAGTCGCCACAAAGTCGCCAGTTCAAGCCGCCAAAACACTCAAGGACAAAAATTTGAAAAATTTTTCTAAGTGTTTTTCGCGACTGGAAGGTCTACCCGCGAGTGAGTTGCGAGCTGAGCCGCGAAAATCTTTGAGTAACTCTCGCGACTGGACCTTCCACTCGTGAACAAGTCGCTAAAAATGACCCGCGAAGACGCGACTGAGGCTCGCGACTTGACATACCCGCGACTGAGCCGCCAAAACAGGGCAAAACTGGATTTTTGAAATTTTCAGATTTTTCAAACAAAATACTTTCCAAAAACACCTAAAACACTCAAAAATCTTTTTGTGCTTGAATTAACAAAGATTGAGCATGTGAAAACACATTTCATCAAGTACAATCACACAAATGAATATGGCATTTATTGAACATAAACTTGTGTGTTGTGTGTGGATATCAACAATGAGATAGTCCTTAGTCTAATGTGAAGTTCAATGATCAATTCAACCAAGACATACACAATTAGCACTAGATCATGTGACCCATCTCAATTATAGAAATATGTATATATGACCTCCCACAAAACTTGATAACATAACTTGGAGCTTTACATTTGACTCCACTTTTAATCATAACATTTGATCTTTTTGATCTTTTGAGGCAATCACCTCTCATTGTGAGAGTGATATTTGACATTTCACTTTAATGAACAAGCCTTTGGCTTTTTGAATAAACATTTTCTTTAATATAAAGTCGCTTACCCTTTTTCCTAGTCGAATACTAGAATGTGCGACAGGCTTTTGCAGCTCAATATCTCTTTTCATTTGGAGATTTACATTTGGTGAGCTCTTTTTAGCAAAACAAAAATAAAGAGTGGGAAGATATATAGACACAAGTCTATGCATGTCTCAAGATCAACAAAACCATTCACTAATCATTCATGACAAGTTTGAAGATCTATTTACAACAATCACATAGATTTCAAGATTTCTCCCACAGAGATATGAGTGCATGAAAACAAGCAATGCTCGAAAATGCACAAAGCCATTAGCACAAAGGTACAAGGCAAAACAAGTTTTGAGACAAAAGCTCAACAAAGTCAATCAAGCTTTTTGATTTTCTAATTTTTATGTGATTTTTGGATTTTTGACACTAAAAGCAAAAAGATTGATAAAACAAAATTAAAAATATGCACAAGTAGACAAGCAAACAACCAACAGCAAAAACAGCAAGCAAACAAACAAACATCGTCACAAAGCATAGGAAGTATTAATGCATGGACATGTTGTAATGCTTATGCATGAGTACCCTTTTTCACCCACACGTCACTTGCGTTTGGGGTGATTTCCTTATAGGATTGGGTACGGGAGTTAGGGCTTTCAAACCTTCGTGAGAAGCTTTCCAAGCAGTTGGTGAATGCACCAATCATCTTCATCATGTTCATCATTCCGGGATCACCATTCTGATCTCTAGATTGATCACCTGCCCAATTTCTTCTATCATTTCTAGGTCCTCCTGACCTTTGAGGAGTTGCACTATTCTTTGCTCTCAGCTTTTGGCAATTTGGTCGAGTATGCCCTTGAAGTCCGCAATAATGACACACATAAGTTGCTCTAGGACCTCTTTGTGGTCGTGGGCGTGACTTGGCACGAGATTCAGACCTGCCCACAGATTGATTACGGGGATTCAACATCCGTTGGTTCACCACATTCTTCTTCTCCTCCATCTTGAGCTTCTCATCAGTAAGGTCAGCTACAACTGGATCTTTGGCCTTTACAAACTTCACTTCTTTAGTGACATTTCCAGATGAACTACTTCCTCCGGTATATCCCAATCCGGATTTGTCTGAAAAGCTCTTTTGAGATGAGATAACATCATCTAGCTTCTTGGTGGTGACCCTCTCTATTTTAGCATTTGCTTGCACAACCTCATTCTCAAGAAATCTCACTTTTGTGTAAGTTTCGGACAGCTCACCATTCAGTGTTTTTATCTCACATTTGGCCTCCCTATATCGGATTAGGAGACTTTTGTAGTCCTCCTCTGCCTTCTTTATTTTTCTCACAGCAGCCTTGGCCAACCTTGTGTACTCACCCGACTTCTCCAAGAGTGAGTTATAATTCTCTTGAAGATTTGCTGTGCTTTCATCTTCTTCAGCATCTGATTCTTCAACAATTCCCAGTGATTCATCATTACTATGTTCTCCAAGGTCTCGTACAAGCAGATTCAACTCATCTGAAGACTCAACATGAGCAATAGTCATAAAAGCCGAATAGTTCCCCTCTCCATCACAGCTTTCTTCAGATTCTGAGTCAGACGAATCCGAGTCACTCAATGTCATGGCATACACTTCGCCTTTCGATTTCAAATAATTCGGACATTCCTTCTTAAAGTGTCCATGCTCGTTGCATTCGAAGCAAGTGACACCTTGTGTAGGTTGGGATTCTTTTCCATCTTTCTTTTTGAATTCCCTTTTCTCCCTTCCAGAACTTTGAAATTTTCTTTTATCATCAAATTTGCCATTATTTTTGAATTTCAAGAACTTTCTGAAATTTTTGACAAGGTATGCAACATTTTTGTCAACCACATCTTCTCCCGATGAGTCTTGATCTTCCACTTTCTCATTAATGGTCTTAAGAGCAAGAGATTTACTCTTCCGTTGATTGGGCAGCGACATCTCATAAGTCTGTAGAGAACCAACCAGCTCCTGTACTTTGATGTCATCAAGGTCCTTGCTCTCTTCAATCGCTGTCACTTTAGCACGAAAACTTTCCGGCAATGATCGAAGGATCTTCCTTACAATTTTTGAATCCTCCGTTTTCTCCCCCAAGTTGAACTTGCTGACAACCACCTCATTTAGCTTCCCATAGAAAGAGTCAAAAGACTCATCCTCACTCATTTTGAGCTCCTCAAACCGAGTGGTCAGCATTTGCAACTTGGTGTCTTTCACTTTCTTCGTGCCTTCATAGGTGGTTTCCAAAATCTCCCATGCTTCTTTGGCAACGGTAATGTGAGAAATCCTGTGAAATTCATCTAGAGACACACCACAGAAAATAGTATTGAGTGCTTTACTATTAGCATTAGATGCAGCAAGTGCTGCCTTATCCCATGTGGATTTGGCTGCCTCAGGTCTGGTCCAACCAATCTCAACAGCATCCCAAACAAATTCATCAATAGAACACAGAAAAGCTCTCATGCGAACCTTCCAAAAAGCATAATTACTACCATCAAAATATGGAGGTTCATTTAGGGATTGAGACCGATCCATCTCAAAAGGGAGTCAAGGATCACACAATGGTAATGAAACCAATAGCAGTGTACCTACTCTGATACCAAATGAAAGTTCAAATATGTGTGTAAACACCTTTGAACGTTTAGACCCCCAAATTACAACTTAACCAATTCAAGCAATATGTCAAACAACTAGTGTGCGGAAACTTAACATAAGCTGTAATATGGAATTGGTAAAAACTATATAAGCCGAAACAAAACACAATCCACAGCAGTTAATAAAAAGGCAAAGATAGAGAGGAAGGAAGATGCAAACACAAAGACAACACGCGATGTGTTATCGAAGAGGAAACCGAAACCCTCGGCGTAAAACCTCTCCGCCTCCCTCCAAGCGGTAAACAATCCACTAGAAAATACAGTTGGGATACATGGACAGCAATAGACCCTCCAAGCCTAATCTACCCAGTGCACCTAAGCCCTCCAAGCTTCTTACTCCAACGAGGTTACGCCGAACCTTTTTCTTTTCTAGCTTCCCGGATTCCACTACTAGACCGTAGCATCAACCAATGAAGATTGGTTCCTTCCTAACTACTTCCCAGAAATCCAAACAGCTCTCTCACAGTAATGATAATGGTGAGAATCAGGTTTGGTATAATGCCTCTCAAGGATTTGACAATGGAGAGGAAGAGAGTTGAGGAATTTGAAGAGACTCTAATGTATAGATTATGGGTGAATCAGTCTTGTTTTTCTTTAGGGTTTCTCTCTCAAAATTCTCTCTGGAAGCTTTCTTACAATCGTGGGTAAAAGGGGTATTTATACTAGAGTGGGAGAGGAATGTGAAACGTCAGGTTTTACAAAACAGGGGTGGCTCGCGGCTTGACCACGCGGCTTGACTAAGTCGCGAGATCCAATCGCGAGATAACCGTATGGCCAGTTGTCCTGTTTTGTCCTGTAGTGCTCTAGCTTGCATGACTGTTCACCTTCCAGCATGCTTGACACGTGTGCTGCGTCTAGCGGCTTGCAGCCGCGAGTCACCCCCGAGGCCCAGCCGCGAGTCTCTGTTTTCTTGCACACTCTTGAGCAATCTTCACTCTATCTCACTCATTACCCTTACATCAAACCCACCTAAATATAGGATTACTAATTGCTGAATTACAAACAAATTTGGCACGGAATAAAGCCAATTAGATGGTTGAATAAATTCAACCTTACAATTGCTTTTTTGTTTATTTGCATTGCTTTGTGTTGCTTTTGCTTTTTTGCCATTTACCCTCTACAATTCTCATGTTACCCCATGTGTGGGTTCACTCCCTTTTGTTTTGTATTTTCCCCTAATCATAACATAAGAATATGCATTATTTAGAATTGATGGAGGACTCGGGTTCTAACATATTTGGTAGTTTGATTGGTGGGGCATTATACAGTTAAGATAATAATTTTAATTACTTTGAATATCCATTGTTTGGTGAGAGAGATACTATTTATTTATAATAATTATATAAATATTAGTTTATCACTGTACAATGGTTTTTGATTTGTGGCTTAGCCAATTTTATATAAATTATTGTATTACTTTACTCAAACATATAAATTCCAGCTGCTACATAAAAAATAAGTGAATAAAGAAAATTCACAACTCCAAGAAAAACTCAATGATGACACAATTTTTGCTCTAAGAAAATTGATTCTAACGAAAATTCTATTACTCTACTATTTGAGAATGCTAAAATCAATCTAAACTACAAAAGTAAAAACTGAAAGAAGAGACAAAAAGAAAAAAAAAAATCCAACTACTCACACAAATGAGTTCCGTTTAAACTCTACTACTCTACTAACAAATGGATGAAAAGGAATTAGAATCAATGTGTTTAGAATATGCAACTACAATCAAAAGACAAACCAAAAAAAATTTGACACAATATTTTAAACAAGGAGATGTTAGTAATGTTTAACATCATGAGTTAACTAATTAAATATTTCGGACCTCAAATGCACTAATATGTGTATGTTAGATTACACGTAAATAATATAAACCCTGTTTTGAATTCTATAAAAATACTATATAGAAATAATATTTTTTATTATTTTTAATATTCTTTATATTAGACTTTGACTAAGAAGATTAATGAAAAGGTTGGGCAATGGAGTTATTCTTAGAAAGAGTATGTAAATCAACTGTTCATCTATATATTTAACTATCTGATTCCATGAAATTTCAAGTTAAATGAGTCACAAGTGAAAGGAAAAGAGTTGAAAATATAAATTTAAGAAAAGAGTTGAAAATATATGATAAATTTAAGAAACAAAGAAGACAAGAAATAGAGAAAATATACCTCTGCTTGGAAGAATTTCATTGTTTGCTTTTACCTCTTTGGGTAGTAAAGTAGACAGGTCGGTAAATAATGGTACAGGCAATACGTTTTCCATTCAATGGCCAAAATTATCATAGGATTGGGTCACTTCTTCCTATTGAAGGGGAAAAACCTACATTCGCTCAACTCTATAACTATGATACAGATAATGAAATAGGACATAGAATTGATGTAGTGATCAAGAAATATAAGAAAAATGATGTAGATCCTGATATTGCCATTGGATTATTGGAAATGTTGGATAATTGTAATGAATTGGTGAAAGCATTTTGTGCACGATAAATCTCTCTCTCTCTCTCTTTTCCTCTTAAATTTGCTTATTTTATAGAGTTTACCCAATTTTTTTTTTATTTTTATTAAATGAAAGAATTTTGATTTTGTTAATTTTTAAATTTTGAACAAGTTACTGGGGTTTTAGTACATACATTTTGCAGTTAGAATATTGTTTCAAATTTGGTGAATTTTGGGGTGGAAATTTTAAAACTTTTACTGTCTAGGGAGCCAACTTTAGTCTAACAAGAAAGCCATGAACAACTTAAGTCCAACATGAAGGCCATGAACATCTAGGTAGTCTGTTGGCATGTTTTTGTTTCAATTCTTTTCCTTTTCCTAATATAGCTTTGTCATTTGATTTGTTAGTTGAAATTGAAATAACACAATTTTCTTATTCTAGATGAAATTGTTTATGGATTTTTATTTTATGTATAGATTTCAATACAACTGACATCAATTTCGTTGCTTACTGTTTTAATGTTAAGGATTCAGTGACAAACTTATTTTGCATTTGTACTGTGTGAGAGTGCCTTTTTCAGGATACTCAAGCCCAAGGATCCTGGGCCTGAATGAAAAGGAAGGATTTGGTGGACCGGGCCTTGATTCACCGCAGCTAACGAGCTGTTTAAGAATCAAGTGAATGCAGAGAATACTCCTGACAATATACAGAAAGACAACAAACAAGGATATCGAGGAGTACCAAAATTAACAACGTAAGTTCAGAAGGAAAAACAAAGCAGGATTAGCAAAACGATAAAACAAAGAAATAGTGCTATGAGGATCCTGGGAATTATTAAGCAGTGTTTCATTAATAAGTTATCTGTTTTGATTACAGAAAGCTCACTAGGACGTGATACAAGGTCCAATCAAGCTCAAAAATTGCAGTCTTGAATGGCTATTTCAGCCTTCAAAACTTGCAAAGTTTGATTCTCGTTGAATCCGAGTATGTGCAATAGTGGCCTTTACAGGATATCGGGAAGCAGTATTTGTTCTTCCCTTAATATTTTTCTTTCTGCATAGATTTTTCTGACGGTTCTTCCAGGAGAATTTCTTCTTTCTTGTGTTTCTTTTTCTTTTTCTCGCTACCTTCTTCACAACCCGTCCCCTCCTTTTATAATGGAGTTTTTCTGGGTGTCCCGGGTTCCCCTGTTTTGTTCTTTTGCAAACAGAGCATGTTTTGTCCCTGTCGCCTCGGTAAGTCCCTTTGCCGTTTTCTCTCATTCTTTCCTTCTCTTGGTTCTGGTTCCTTCGAAAGCTTCTGGTTGGCCATCCTCTTTGGGACGTGCTGAGGTATGCCCTTCTCGGCATCCCCATTTCTGGCGCATTCCTCTTTTCCCTTTCTTTCCTATTTGGGCGGAATCCTGTTCTGCCATTTTTGAAAGTCATTCGTTGCCATTCTTCTTCCCTGTCCTGGTTCCCCGAGGCTCTTTTGCTGTCTGTGCCATGAGAGGTCGCTTGCGTTTCTTGTTTTTTTCTTTTCCTGTCTTCTTTCTACCGATCTGTCCCAGTCTTCCTTTTTATTCATGCTTGAAGGGATTTGAGGATCCTCGCTTCTTTATATTTTGCCGTGGTCTCTTTTTGGGATGCTTCTTCCTTTTCTGGGCTTCAGGATCCTCTGGGCCTTCCTTTTGTCCCCCATGGGTCATCCGTGCCTATTACTTTTGGGCTTAGCCTGAGATTTTTCCTTTTGGGCTTGACTTGTTCTTTTGTTTTGGGCTTATTTCATTATGACCTTTTTTTTTAGACCTCAACATTTAGCCCCCCGAGCTCGTGGGTTGCCTGAAACCCACGCGTGAGTGATTTAGGTTTCTTGGGATTTTCGTGGTATCCCCCTTTTTTTTTGTCTTCTACTGGGTTCCCTTCCTTTTTACTTGGGATCCCGGCCCTTCTGCTGCTTTTAGTCACCTCCCTTTTACATGTTGCATTCCCTTATAATTATTACCTTTTGCAGCTTCCTCTTTATACGGGACGTGGCAGTTGGGTATTTGAGGTAAAACTCCTCTACCCACTTTTCTCGTTTCCCGTTATTTCTCATTAATAACTGCTGATCACTTCAAATTAAATTTCTTGGCAACTGGCGCGTCTTTCCATAAACTGTTTTCCCCAACTGCTATTCGTGCCTTTATTGTAGCCGTTTCATCTTATCACTTTGCTTCTCTGAGTTTTTCACTCTTTGTGTTTCTCTTTTTTTTTTTTCTCTGTTACTCTGGTCTTCCTCCCTTTCGCACTTTCAATCTCTTTTCTTCTCAGAGTGCGTGTTGTTTCGATGGCTTCTTCTTCTTCTCGAAAGAGGAGAGAGCGTACTCCCAGTCCTTCTGAGGGTGAAGGTTCTTCTGGTTCTGCTCCGAGTGATTCTCACGAGGTTACTGAACGCCCGGCCTTCCCTTTACGGGATCCTTGGTACTCTCTCAGTTTATTTTTTCCTCATATATCTCATGGTGAGGCTCCTCCATCTCCTCACGTTTGGATGTTTTCTGGTCAAGCGGGTTTCGCTGGTTCCGCCCAAGTTCCTGACCCTAGAGAGATTTTTGATCTCCAGATCAGACAAGGAATCCGAGAGGCGGTTCCTATTTTCTTTGATTTTGTTCCAGGAAAGATTCAGGGCTGGCCTATATGGGTAGACAAGGAACTATCTGATGCTGAATTTGTGGGTCGTTTGGAGCGCGCCGGTATCCTAAAGGCAGTGGCTATTTCCAGAAATCTTGAGGGCTTCAGAGACGCCAAAGGGCTCAGGCATCTGGTACGTCGTTGGTGCCCTTCCCTTCATACTTTTTTCTTTTCTACTGGTGAATTGACAATCACCTTAGAGGATGTGGTTAATAACTTCCTCCTCCCAGTGTTTGGTGAAGAGAATCCCTTTGATATTAGCCTTTCTGGTGAGGATCTCGTGGTAGAAGAAAAATTATTTGGTCATTTCGGTGGTCGCGCCGCCTCTTCTGGTGGTAAGCCGGCTAGGATGGGGAGATGGGTGATGACCCTCTCTCGTGAAAAAGATAAGGAAGTGAGGTGGGCCGGTTTCCTGGCTTTTTGGCTTAGTAAGTTTTTGTTTAGTGAGTTCCCTGGGTACGGAGTTAAGTCTTCGTTTTTTCCGTTGGCAATCAAGTTGGCTCGAGGTACCCAGTATCCTTTGGCCCCTCTGTTTTTGGGTCACGTTTATTCTCAATTGGACCAGCTTCATGGAGATGAGGCTGAGGGTGATTCTTGTTATGTGATCACTTCATCTCTTCATTGCGCTATTCTTCAGATTTTCATGTGGGACCGTTCTGCAGCTACTTTGGCTAAGTGTAGGAATTTGAAATTTGTGAAGGACAAGTTCCAAGGATCCCCCGACATAGTGAAGGGTATTTGTGGCAATTCTACTGATGCCTTTCCCATTATTTTTCGTTGGATTAGCTTGAAAGGTGGTGGCCTCAATCTTGTGGAGTTGTTTGACCAAGCAGGGAGCTTATATTGGAGATCCCCTCGTGAGTTTGGTCCTGGCTTTGCGTGTGATTCTGTGTTGTCTTCTTTTTTATCTTCTACAGGTAATACCTTCGACTTGCGCCGTAGTGATGAGGGCAGTCTGGCTTATCTTGCCTGCATTAGCCCCTCCTGGCTTCCTGTGCCTTCTTCAAGTGGCCCAAAATATACTCATTATTCAGCACACCGGGTGCTCCGGCAATTTGGTTTTGATCAGGACATTCCTCCAGTTTTTAAGGATGTGGTGCCATCCCTTCCTTCCTTGGATCCTTTCTTGAGGCTGCAGGCCTTTTCTTATTGGTCACGGAGGAGCCCCCAATTTGCAGTGCCTAACTCCCAGAGAGGAGTCTTTGCTTCTAGTGGCTATACCAGTTATTGGAGAAGAGTACAAAAGTCCTTTGTTGATTATGTTGGCACTGGTACAGTTCGGGATGCCCCGAATCCTAGCATTGTTTCTGCTCCGACATCCAATAGACGTTTATCCCTTCCTACTGCTGGGATTGTTTCTGCTGCTGCAAGCAGCAAGACTGGGTTTGCAGAGTGGCATGCCTCCAGGGGAGGTTGGGTGGCTTATGGACAGGATTTTCCTGAGACCTGGCTGGGTGATAGTCTCATCATTGGTGCTTCCTCTGGGGTGCCCATTAAAAGGGGTGCAACAGAGACAATAAGTGCTGCCACTGCTCCGAGTAAAGGTAAAGATGTCAAGTCGAAGAAAATGAAAGCTGTTGATGTTGGCGAAAGTACAGGGGGTGTGGAGATAGGCTCTGAGGCGAAAAGAAGGAAAACGGGGAAATCTCAAGCACCCTTGGCATCTCAGGAAGGCAAGGATGTCAGGGAACCTTTGGTTTCAAGGACCCGGAAGAAGACCAAGGTAGAGTCTTCTTTTCCCCAGGTTCCTGTGACTACTTCAGTCCATGGTTCTTTAGGATCCTCTGGTTTGGTATCCCAGCCTCCTTTAGGACCCTCTGGGCGTACTCGTAGTAAGCAAAAGACTTCCAGAGAATCTGTAGAGAGAGAGAGAAGGGCAAGACTTCTTTCCTTCTTCTCTTTTTTTTTTTTATTCACCTTGTTGCACTTGTTTCTATTTTGCTGACGAGTGGTGATTTCCTTTACAGTCCAAGCACAAGTTTGATCACAAGACGGGTAAGAGCCAATCTTCTGGAGACGACGTGGTATGTGTTCCCCTTTTTCTTTTGTTCTGACATTATGTTGTCTGCATTTCCTGCTGTTGTGTTTTTCTCTCCCTTTCTTTTTGACACTGCCTTCTCCTCTTCTTCTTCCTTTAGGTGGAGGTATCCCCTCCTATGACTGATAAGGCTCTGGGGGAGGAAACTATCACAGCTCTTTCTGTTGTTTTTCTTGTTATGGGGGAGGAGCCCCCTACTGATGACCCAGCCGAGGAAACTGGGCAACCAATGCAAGGTTCCCAGGATTCTCAGGATCCCAAAACTTCTAGGATCCCGTCATCTCAAAGTCCCCATCTTGAGCGTACTCCTAGTCCTATCAGGACTGTGTTTCCTCAGTCCTTGTCAGATAAAGGTGCTTTGGGAGACACTCCTTTATCCAAACAAACAGGAAAACCTTGTTTCTTTGGAATAGCGTTATATTCTACTTTCTTTTCCAGTTTTTCTTGAGTTCCTCCTTTTCCTTTTCCTTTTAGGTCAAGCCAGTGAGAAATCCGCTTCCAGTGTTGCCTCTTCTTTAGAATCAGAAAGCTCAGAAGGTGAGTGCAAGCTACTCACATCGTGTTTCCTTTTCTTCCCCCTCCTTTTTTTTTTTATATATGGCGAAGCCCCCTGCATCTATCCCTTCTTTTAGCCACTTTGCCATTGGTCCTTCACCTTTTCTTCAACTTGCCTTATGTTCCTACCCAGAATCTTCGGGGAAGTCAGGAGATCAGGAAGAAGAGGCTCTGCCCCAAGAAGGTGGAACCGGTTTGTTCTTCTTTTTCTCCCTTTTTTTTTAGACTAAATCCGTTCTTCCTTTTCTTTTCTTTTCTTCTTTTTTTTTGAATATTGATACAGGCTTTGCAGGTTCTGAGCCTGTTATTCCTGAAGGAATTGTGAGACCTATTCAAGTTGCTGACCTTCGTCCAGAGCAAAAGGCTGCAAGTCCTCATGTTTCTGCAAGTGGTGACACAGTGATAGGGGATGCCTCGAAGATGACTGCCCCAGATCTTGATTCAAGGCTTTCCTCTTTTCTGGCTCGCTTTGATCTCTTGGAATTCAACAGTCTTCCTGCCAGCCACTTCCATGTTTTTGGGTCTTCTTATGGCAGCTTCCTGCGTTTCTCTGTTCCTGTGGAAGGCCTGCCGCTGCTAGAGAGTCTGCTCAAGAGTCACGGGGATTTTACCAGCGGCTTCAGGGGAGGCGTTTTTCTAGGCAATATTTTAATGGAGTTGCTGTGTGCTGTGCTGATTTCCTTAAGGAATTCCTCCATAGATTCCTTGTCTGAAGAAAAGCTTTTGGAGTGGAGAGGGGTGGTGCAAGACCTTCTAGAGGCTAAGTTTAATTTGTCTTTTCTGCTGGATCACTTGCGTCTGCTGGCTCATATGCTGTTTCAGAGGCAATCATTCGAGAGTATAGACATTGAGATAGCTGCTGCTGAGGAAGCTTTGGCTCGTGCTCACAAGGTTTTGTAAGACTTGAAGGTCAAGCGGCAGAGGATCCTTGCTACTTTGGCTGTGCCTGTTATTTCTCCAGATGCCTCCCTGTTGGCCGGCCTCATTCCTTAGCTTTTTTTTTTTACATAAACAATTTGGGATTGTATAAGTTTTTCTTTTTGAACATTGTTCTGCTCTTTGCTTTCTCTTTTGTGTTTCAAAACTGCTTCTTTTTTTTCTTAGTATGTGAATCTACATTTTTCTTTGGTATATTGCCTTTTCTTTCCTATGGCTCTTTTCTTTCCTGAGTCCTGGACCATGCTCTTTACAGGCTTCACTGTAAATTCTGGTCCAGGTACCCGGTAATCCATTGTGCAAGTACTGAACTGGGTACACTGGTATCCTTCCCTATGTACATATTTTTCTTTTTGAGACACGGTCCCAGTTCATGAACTTTGACAGGTTCTCCTTTTGCCAAGTGCTAGGCTAGGTATCCTAGATATTTTACTTTTATTCTGTGATCCTAGACCTATGCACTTGGGACTGTTTGTGGGATATCTGAAATTATTTGTGAGGTGAATCCTGGGCCATATGTAAAAGGGTATTACATACTCTCCCCTTTTTTTTTTACTCAGGTATCCTTCCTTAAATTTATCCAAATTTGGTTTTTTCTGCAGTATTTAAAGAAAAACTTAAATGTTGAAGAAACAGGAATTTCATTAAAACATGGTCATTTTCAAGGAACAAAGAAAAAGTCTTTTGGTGCAGTATTGACCACAAAGTGTCAATCTATCACATGTTCCTGAACAAAATTATCTTAGACTAGAATTCATGATAAAGGCTGAAAAATAAAAAGACAAAAAATAAAAAGAACTTAGCAGATAGTGAAGCTGGTGAAAGGACCCTGAGGTACCGGGATCCCCTTGTCCTTATGCATAATATTGCTTCAGCCATTTCCCGTTTATGGGCTCTGTCAGGACTGTTCCATCTTCTTTGGCAAGGTAATAATACCCACTTTCATGAGCTGCATTGATGATGTAGGGTCCTTCCCATTTTGGGGTGAACTTGGAAGGCCCTGGCAGGTTCCTCCTCACGTGCTCCACCATCCTTAGCACTAATTGCCCTTTACTGAACACTCTTGGGCGTACTGCTTGTGCATATGCTCTGGTCATTCTTTGCTAGTATCTCTGGCTCCTTTTCTTAGCCAGTTCTCTTTCTTCTTCTACTCCTTCCAGATCTGCTAGCCTCTTTTCATTGCTTGCGTCCTCACTTTCTCCCTGGTTTTCCTCCAGAACTACCCTTGGTGTAGGAATGACTAACTCCACAGGGCTGATGGCTTCTGTTCCATAAACCAGGGAGAATGGGGAGAATCCTGTGGCTGTTTTTACAGAGCTTCTACATGCCCAAAGCACATCTGCCAGATGGTCACTCCATTTTCCTCCATACTCATGCTTCATTTTCTTAAGGATTTTTAATATTACCCTATTAGTAGCTTCAGCTTGACCGTTTCCTTGTGGGTAGTACGGGGTAGATCTTCCATGCTTGATATGGTATGCTTCAGTTAATCCCTTCATATCCTTGTTTATGAATGGGGTTCCATTATCGCTGATCAATCTTCTGGGATCCCGAACCTTGTAATGATGTGGTCTCGAACGAAATTTGCTACAGCTGCCCCAGTAGCTTTTTTCAAAGGGATGACCTCTACCCATTTTGTAAAGTACTCCGTGGCTGCCAGGATCCATATATAACCATTGGATGGAGGATTTATGGGCCCTATGAGATCGAGCCCCCAAGTATGAAAAGGCCATGGCGTCGTCATATCCTGTAGGACATTTGGGTGAGTGTGAATTGCATCTCCTAGGACTTGGCAAGCATGACATGTTTTGACCAGCTCCTCAGAGTCTTTTTTCATCGTTGGCCAGTAATATCCCAACAACAATAACTGCTTATACAGTCTTTTCTTTCCTGGGTGACTTCCGCAATCTCCAGAGTGCACCTCACTGACTACTTCTCTAGCTTCCTTTGGTCCCAGGCACCTGAGGGGATCCCAATGGTATCCCTTTTTGAATAAAATGTCGTTCTGCAAGAAATACCTGCTCGATAGTTTTTTGAGCTTGTGGGTCAGTTCCCTGTCGGTTGGCAGGACCCCCCGAGCCAGGTATCCTATGAAAGGAACCCGCCAATCTTCTGCAATAAACACCGCGTAGCTTTCTTCTTTATCAATTGCCAAACGACATTCCTGGCATTTCTCCTGTATGATTGCTGCTTCCTTGTCCATATCCGGCCAGTAATACCCCATGCGTTGCATCCTTCTATATAGGCTGACTTTTTCTGCAACTCCACATGCTTGGGCGTGTAATTCTTCTAGTTTCGCCTTTCCTTCCTTCTCGGCGATACATCTAGACAGTATTCCTCCTGGCAGTCTCTTATATAACTCTCCTTCTATCTGAGTGTAATCCATTAGTTCTTTGATGTTCCCTCTGGGGCTTGCCTCTTTCATCCTTTCTTTGATTCTGTCCCTCCAGTCCCACTGTTTGGATTCCCCGGGGTACATCCCTTGGAGGATCCTTACAATAGAATGTTCATGCCTTCCTATTTTTATCAGCGTATCCTTCCCATCAAATGGTATTTGGGATCCCAGGGTGGCGAGAGCATCTGCAAACTTGTTTTCACTTCTTTGGGTGTATTCTATGCTGAAGGTTTGAAATTCCATCTCCAGCCTTTGTGCCCAAGTCCTGTAGGCTGCTAAGCTTTGTTCCCATAATGCAAAGTCACCTTTCACTTGGGAGACTACAAGATTAGAATCTCCCAGCACTCTCATATGTTTCACTCCTATGCTGAGTGCTATAGTCAACCCAGTTAAGTATGCCTCATATTCAGTTGCATTATTAGAGCATGAGAAACCAAGCTTGAAGGACAGGGGCATGGTATCCCCATTTTCGCAGCTTAGTACAATTCCTACCCCATTTGAAGTCGCTGTGGCTGACCCGTCAAACCTCATGGTCCATTTCTTCCCTGGGATCTCCATCACTGCTACCTCACCAGGGATTTCTTCACTCAGCGGGCCTTCTTCTCTTCCTGGGAATTGAGCTAGCAAATCTGCTATGGCCTGCCTCTTGACAGCCTTGGGAGTTTTTATACCTATATCATATTGTGAGAGCAACACTAGCCATTGTGCTATCCTTCCCGTGAGAAGGGGCGGGTGCAGGAGTGTTTTTATGGGGTGGGATTTGGTCACCAAGAGGATTTGGTGAGCTGAGAAGTACCTCTTCAACCTTTGTGATGCATAAACGATTACTAGGCAGGCTTTCTCTATTCTGGGGTACCTAGTCTCGGTATCCTTGAGTGTTCTGCTTGCATAATATATAGGCTGCTCATTTCCTTGGTCATCTTCTTGTGCCAGCAAAGCTCCTATCGCCTGAAAGTTTGATGCTAGGTATAGCAACAGAGGTCGCCCACGTACTGGTGCCTGGAGGGTGGGCAGATGATTCATAATTCCCTGAATTCTTTGAAAAGCTTCCTGCTGCTCCGTTCCCCAGGTAAATTCATTTCCCTTTTTTAATAGTTTGGATAGGCCTGCTGTAGCTGAGGCTAAACCAGGCACAAACCTCCTGATATAGGAGACCCTTCCCAGGAAGCTTTTGAGTTCCCTAACAGTAGTTGGTCTTCTCATCGTGGCAATAACTGTGGCCTTGGTTGGGTCTACGCTTATGCCTTTGTGATGTACCAGGAACCCAAGGAACTTTCCAGCAGACACTCCAAAGGCGCACTTCATGGGGTTCATACGTAACTTGTATTTCCTGCATCTTTCAAAGACTTGCTTAAGAACTTGGAAATGTCCTGTTCTGGTTTTTGACTTGACCACAATATCGTCTACATAATCTTCCATCTCCTCATGCATCATGTCGTGGAAAATGGCTGTCATGGTCCGTTGATACGTAGCCCCCGCATTTTTGAGGCCAAAGAGCATTATAGTGTAGTAAAAGTTCCCAATCGGAGTTCTGAATGCCGTCTTTTCTGCATCTTTGGCTGCCATGCGGATTTGGTTGTATCCACTGTACCCATCCACAAATGAGAACATTGAATTTCCTGCAGCTGAATCTACAAGGAGGTCGATATTGGGCAAGGGGAACTCATCTTTAGGACATGCCTTGTTCAAGTTGCGAAAGTCTACACAGCAACGGATCTGACCATTTTTCTTCTTCACAGGTACAATGTTGGAAAGCCATTTTGGGTGTTGGATGGGTTTGATAAAACCAGCTGTTAGTAATTTCTTGACTTCTTGGACTATTTGAGCTTCTACCTCAGTGTGGAAGACCCTAGCTGGTTGGACTACTGGCCTCATCCCTGGGTCCACATTAAGAGAATGGACTACCAACTCTGGGTCTAGACCTGGCATCTCATCATAGGTCCATGTAAACACATCTCTATATTTTTGAAGCAAGGTTATCAATTGTTCTCTTTCTTGAGCCACCAATTGACTGCTAATGAAGACAGGTTTTCGGGATCCTGGTTCCGTCCCCAAGTCTACTTCCTTTAATTCTTCCTCAGGCTGAATCTGGGCCTTCTTAACTGGTTCTTCTGGGATTTCTTCTTGGGCCATCATGCAGCTCGGTGGTCCGGGACCTTCCTGCACAATGCATCGGGTCCCGCGCACCTTCACAAAAGATAAATTAGCCTTCCCCCAGGTTCCCGCACCACCACACATTCTCGGGATCCTGAAGAGCTGGGCTCTCTCTTTTGTCTTTTTCTTTCTAGAAGGTTTCTCAGGTCACGGGTGCCCCTTCCTCCTCCTTCTTCTTCTAGGACAGGTACCCCCGGGGTCCCCGGGGCGGGGTTCTCATCATCTGGCTCCAACTCATCATAAAACATCGTTTCTGCAAAGTTCACTTCTCCCTAGCTGAAAGGATTATGATTGGCAGGGATCCTTATGGGCCTCCCATTCAGTCTCCCTTTAATGCATTGATGGAACGTGGATGGAATAAGGCGATGTTTATGAAGCCACGGGCGTCCCAGCAACACGTGATAAGAAACTTCTGCATTAATCACATGAAATCTTGTCAGAGCTACTATCGGCCCCACCCTTAAGGCTAGTTGCACGTATCCTTCTGTTGACTCTACTGATCCTCTAAATCCTGTTATCTCCATGGGAGTCCCCAGGATCCTTCTGTCAACTAAGCCAACAGCTTCCAGGGTACTTAAGGCTATGAGGTTGAGTGATGCCCCCGTATCCACCAGTGCTCTTCTGACTTGAACACCGTTTATGGTGGCCATTAGATAAAGGGCTCTACGGTGGTCTGGGTGCTCAATCTCCATGTCTCATCAGTGAAGGTTATTGCGTTGGTTGTTTCCAGGAAAGCTCGACTAGCATGTGACTCAGTTGTAAAGCATTCCATCCTTGAATCTGCTGCTATGCTCATGAGAGACTCTGTGGCCACCCTCCTTACTTCTGGTCCGAATCCTAATTGATTGAATAGTGACCTGAACTTGGGATTCTTCTGGAGAGTTCTGACTGTGCTCGGGTGGAAGGATCCTTCAGATTCTCCTGCTTCTGCCGGGTTCCCGTGTATTACCACTGCTACCACCCCTTTTCCTTTGTGGTTAGGTAAGGGGTTCCTTTGCACTTCCGGCTCCTTCTGAGTGAGCTCCAGGGTTCCTTCTCTCAACTTTTTGTGGAAGAGTCTGCGAAGGGTCCAGCAATCCTTGGTGGAGTGCTTGACATAATTATGGATTCTGCAAAATAAAGGGTTCTTCCTTTCTTCTTCTGTTGGTGGCCTGGACACAGTGAATGGCCTGACCACCCCATCTCCAATCCACTTGTCTAGGACATGGCTTAATTCCTCAGCTGTACATTGGATCACTGGTGGTTCCTCAAACACCTTCCCATCTGGTCTCTTCCTTTTCTCTCCTACTGATGCTGTCATAGCCTGGGATGCGGGCAGCCTTTTTGTTTTCATGGTTTGCGCCGTCCTTCTGGTTCTCTGTAGCAGGTCAGCAAATTGTGTGATACATAAATTTTCAAGGTTAAGCCTGTAATCAAAAAGCATGTTGGCTACACAGGTTTCCACGAGCTCTTTTTCTTCATGGTCTCCATAGCAGTCTAAGGCTACATCTTCGAATCTTTTGATGAATTGAACAGGATCTTCTCCAGGTCTCTGCCTCACCATTTGCAGGTTCTGGAAAGTGATTTTGTCTTCACCAGGGTAATATTTGGCGCAGAGTTTTTCCATCATCTCATCCCAGGTTTTGATGGACCCGGGTCTCAGTGTGGTGTACCAAGTGTATGCCCTATCTACTAAGGATTTGGCGAATTCCCTTAGACATAATTCTTTGTCTCCTGCATAGGGGCCCATAGTGTGAACAAACCTACTTACATATTCCACGGCACTTCCATTCCTTCCATCGAAAGGATGGAACTTTGGGGGTTCGTACCCCTTAGGGTATGGTTTGCCAAGAAGTTCTGGAGGGAACGGGGGATCCCGAGAGAATTGCTTGGGGACCCCTGAGAGTTTTTCCCTTTCTTGCTCCAGAAGGGCATTGACGTCTGCCAGTGTCAAGTACTGAGGGTTGGTCCTTCCTCCCACTGCTGACCCTCCTTCTGGCTGCGTCCCATCTTGGTGGCCAGTAGGGGGAATATTGTCTCTGACTTCCTGTGTCCTGCCTTCTTTGAGAAGACGAACTTCTTGCTCCAGATCCTTTAACATTGCTGCCATTCTGGCCATTAGGTCTGGTTCCTGCCTTGCGTGTCTTTGTTCTGACACCACTTCCTGTTCTACCAAGGGTATCCTACCTCCTTGTCTGGAGACTTCCTCGTTTTCTCCTACAGGCTCAGAGGCCGTAGGTGGCACATTAGTTCCCTTACTGTTTCTTTGTCTTGGAGGCATTCTCTGTGAAGGGTTGCTTCTTCCTTCTTCTTTGCCCAGTCCCTAGTGGAGTCGCCAAAATGTGAGAATGCCTTTTTCAGGATACTCAAGCCCAAGGATCCTGGGCCTGAATGAAAAGGAAGGATTTGGTGGACCGGGCCTTGATTCACCGCAGCTAACGAGCTGTTTAAGAATCAAGTGAATGTAGAGAATACTCCTGACAATATACAGAAAGACAACAAACAAGGATATCGAGGAGTACCAAAATTAACAACGTAAGTTCAGAAGGAAAAACAAGCAGGATTAGCAAAACAATAAAACAAAGAAATAGTGCTATGAGGATCCTGGGAATTATTAAGCAGTGTTTCATTAATAAGTTATCTTTTTTGATTACAGAAAGCTCACTAGGACGTGATACAAGGTCCAATCAAGCTCAAAAATTGCAGTCTTGAATGGCTATTTCAGCTTTCAAAACTTGCAAAGTTTGATTCTCGTTGAATCCGAGTATGTGCAATAGTGGCCTTTACAGGATATCGGGAAGCAGTATTTGTTCTTCCCTTAATATTTTTCTTTCTGCATAGATTTTTCTGACGGTTCTTCCAGGAGAATTTCTTCTTTCTTGTGTTTCTTTTTTCTTTTTCTCGCTACCTTCTTCACAACCCGTCCCCTCCTTTTATAATGGAGTTTTTCTGGGTGTCCCGGGTTCCCCTGTTTTGTTCTTTTGCAAACAGAGCATGTTTTGTCCCTGTCGCCTCGGTAAGTCCCTTTTCCGTTTTCTCTCATTCTTTCCTTCTCTTGGTTCTGGTTCTTTCGAAAGCTTCTGGTTGGCCATCCTCTTTGGGACGTGCTGAGGTATGCCCTTCTCGGCATCCCTATTTCTGGCGCATTCCTCTTTTCCCTTTCTTTCCTATTTGGGCGGAATCCTGTTCTGCCATTTTTGAAAGTCATTCGTTGCCATTTCTTCTTCCCTGTCCTGGTTCCCCGAGGCTCTTTTGCTGTCTGTGCCATGAGAGGTCGCTTGCGTTTCTTGTTTTTTTCTTTTCTTGTCTTCTTTCTACCGATCTGTCCCAGTCTTCCTTTTTATTCGTGCTTGAAGGGATTTGAGGATCCTCGATTCTTTATATTTTTCCGTGGTCTCTTTTTGGGATGCTTCTTCCTTTTCTGGGCTTCAGGATCCTCTGGGCCTTCCTTTTGTCCCCCATGGGTCATCCGTGCCTATTACTTTTGGGCTTAGCCTGAGATTTTTCCTTTTGGGCTTGACTTGTTCTTTTGTTTTGGGCTTATTTCATTATGACCTTTTTTTTTAGACCTCAACATACTGTTGTTTTACTTGTGGGAAAAATTTGATGAGCTTTCTATGTTTGTGTTTTGTAGTTCGTATTGATTTACTAGATGTGAATGGTGATGTGGGGGGACTTAGACAAAGACAATGAGCTACCTGTTTTCTATCTCAAGGTTTTTGTTTTTCCTTTATATTAAGCTGTAAATGGGTAACATTTTCTTTGAAATCTTATATATTCATAGGTTCAACATAATATATTCAAAGAAACTCCTATTAATTATTTTTTTACTTAGTTATTGAATCAAACATGCATCCAAAATCTATTTTAAATGGAAATAATTCAACTGATGATTATTTACCTTTTTTTTTTCTAGACTAAAGATGAATGTTTACATTGAATTGTGTACTTGATGGCGCACTCCCACACATAGATAGAGTGGAAGAAAACCATAATTTTAGTTCTATGAAGTTCTTGAAAACTTGCCTCAAGTTATGATTAGGAGTTCTATGATGATTGTATGTAACTTATTATAGAACATGGTGGAAAAATTGAATCTAAAGGAGAGAGGAACCAACAAATGTTTCAAAGGCTATTAGCGCATGTTGACAAATTTGGGGTTTGATGGTGCGATAGAAGTTTCAGTGGAAGTCTTCTCTCAATTACTAAGCTGTCATGTATGTAAATTAGGCTACTTATTGAAAAAAAAAAATTTGTAAATTAGGCTAGATATTGAAAGTTATTACTGAATGCTATAGTTACTAAAAGCTATGTTTAACTACTAAACTACTTGAGATGTTCCTTAAAATTTTGGGATATAAGTTACTAAGAAATGTCTTTTATATTATTTTTTTCAGATACAATTTTAAAACTTGACAAGAAATGGAACCAAATCTATTCATAAATCAGATATTGTGGCTGTGTGGGTTAAGAAAAATCAGATATTAACAAGTGGCATTAAATGCAATTCATTTGCTTAATTGATTTTATTCATTCTCTCTAAACATGTTGTCATTGATTTGTTTTTGTAATTGAAAAAAAAAAAAAAAAAAAAAACTTGTTTGAAAAATACGGGTAAACTCGACCCGACTTGCGACCCAATTGACCCGCAACCTAATTAACCCATTTAAAAATGACCCGTTTTGACCCGTGACCCGTTTGACCCGCAAACTTGATTGACCCAACCTGACCCGACCCGTCTGTTTTGCCACATCTAATTGCAACCTAAG
Source organism: Quercus lobata (assembly GCF_001633185.2). NCBI lineage: Eukaryota > Viridiplantae > Streptophyta > Magnoliopsida > Fagales > Fagaceae > Quercus > Quercus lobata. The sequence goes on from NC_044908.1 coordinate 76,746,980, forward strand.
CACTATTTACTCCAATTTTCTCTCTTTTTTTTTTTTTTTTTTTTTTCTTTTTGTCAATATTAAAAATTCTGTGATTTTTATTAAATAGTTAATTTTTTGTTTCACATCTAAAACGGCCTAGCCATATCATAGAAAACATTAGAGGGAACAAAACCTTACACAGAAAATTCTAAATAATTTGAGAGGCACGGTATCCAAAAGAAAAAAAAAAATACAAGGGCAAGACATAATACAACTATATATTGACACTCGATCAAGCCTGCATAGATGCTCTCACAACACAGTCGTAGGTCATCAATGGCAAGCAATAAGAGCATTAGCATTGGGGAATTCTAATGCCAAATGTAAGGAGAATTTGGCATTTGCAGCCCCAAAAACTCTTGCATCAGAGAATTGTAAACAGTAGTATTGCAAATTTTTTGGCAATACTGCTACAGTATTGCAAAAATATTATGTTGATGAGAGAGAAATTTCGGGGGAAAACATCATAAAATATATATATTTTTTTACAATACTGCTATAGTTCAATTCTAAACATCAACACATTATTTCTGTTCTCTTCTCTCTCTTCCTTCTCTGTTTCTCCATCTGCTCTCTCATCTCTGAAGCTTCATCACCATCTTCAAAATTTCTCACCCATCTCTGAAATTTCTCACCCATCTCCATCTCCAAAATTTCTCACCTGATTCACCCTCACCCATCTTCATCGCTGAAGCTTCACATGGCCTCTCTCTCATCTCTCATTGTGGATCGGCGAGCTGGGTTTGGATCGGTTGATGGTGGGTTTGAAACGGTGGATCTGTTGATCGGTGAGTGGATCGGTTGGGTTGATCATCGGTAGCTTCGATGGTGGCTTCGTTGATGATTTTTTTAATGGGTTTGCTCCGGTGGGTTTCAAATTGGTGGCATGGGTTTCTAATCGATGGCTTCGGTTTGCTAATCGGTGGCTTGGGTTTGCTGATCGGTGGCTTGGGTGGTGGGTGTGGTGGCCATTGTTGGCTCCAATTGGTTTGATGGTTTGTGTGTGTGTGTGGCTCTGTTGATGGTTTGATGGTTTGTGTTTGTGTGTGTGTGTGTGGCTCTGTGTGTGTGGTGATGGGTTTGGATACGTTGATCGGTGTATCATGGGTCTGTGTGTGTGGCTCTATGTGTTGAATCGGTGCTAGAGGTTGAGGGAGAAAGAGAGGAAAAAAAATATTGTTGGAAAGCCTAGGAAAATCGAATCATGCCAAAGTCTAAAAAAAAGTGACGTTGGAAAGAAATAATAAAGAAATATTAAAAAATAATATTTTAATAAAAATAAAGTTTTGGGATGCTGAAGGTATTGTAAAATGGTATGGTATAAGTAATAAAGTAACTTTTTTGAGATGGTAAAATAGAATAGAGTAGCATTTCTAATGCTGATGCTCTGATGACTTAGCAATGAAATCATTGTTTACAGCCCAAAGTTCAGTAAAGTCAGGCTCTCCAACCCAAACACCAATTATACATATGGGCTTTAAACACACTAACCTCACCCTAGCCCAAAAACTATGAAACAAGAACATATGGTCCCTACAATTAAAACTAGGCCACACATATATATGTAGCCCAACTATTAAAATCAGGCTACTTCCATTTATTGAAGCTAACACGCTCACTAGCCATCCTTAGACGTGCATCAAGAAAGATTGAGCCGAGAATAAGCTTACTCTCGTATGTGCCGTTACTTAGTGTACAAGCCTATTGGGCTCTAGGCCCACCGTAGTTTACCTACTCATCACCCATCACACATATATATCTTGTACTGTATCACATGCCTACCAAGGCCAAAATGGCCCATTAGCATTAATTTTTGAAATATTTAGTAACAGAGCACTGTTTCGGAAATAATTAGGGAAATACCACTTTTTCGGGCCCTATAGCGGCGTTTTCCTGCAAAATTTTTTTATAAGTCCCATAACAGGTTCAAGGGGCCCTATAGTGGCGTTTTTAAGCCCTATAGTGACGTTTTTGGGCCCTATAGCGGCGTTTTCCTGCAAAAATTTTTATAAGTCCCATAACAGAGGTTCAAGGGGCCCTATAGTGGCGTTTTTAAGCCCTATAGTGACGTTTTTGGGCCCTATAGCGGCGTTTTCCTGCAAAAATTTTTTATAAGTCCCCATAACAGGTTCAGAGGGCCCTATAGTGGCGTTTTTTAAGCCCTATAGTGACGTTTTCGGGCCCTATAGCGGCGTTTTCGGAAAAAGTGGTATTTCCCTAATTATTTCCGAAACAGTGCTCTGTTACTAAATATTTCAAAAATTAATGCTAATGGGCCATTTTGGCCTGCCTACCAATATATATAAAGGCAGTCTCTCATACAATGCAATTTTATTTATCGAATAAAATATGAAGTTGCTGTTCAAGGAGAAATTTTAGTTTTAAACAAAACAATTGTTTACCTTAGAAATTTTAATTCTTTACGAAGATATTATTAAATATGTTATTTTTGAAATAAAGTTTTATCAATTTTGAAAAAATACCTAATAATCAACAAGCTTGCTCTTTGAAATTTAGGCTGAATGATTGAGTATTTAATAATCCTATAATGTTTCTTCAACTCCTCTTTCATCACTGCTGTCTTACGAGCTTTCTGGAGCAACTAGGCAAGCTGAATAATATCAAGATTTTCAAAATGGGCTCGATATTGATGGGACATGTTGTCAATGCAAATCTCAATCAGCTCTTGCTCTTTGAACTGCCCATAACAATCAAGAGCAGCATCTTTGAACCGCCGAATGAAGTCAAGAAGTCCTTCGGAGGACTTTTGCTTGGTGTTGAGAAGAGTGAGGATGGTAACCTTTTCCTCCCCATGAAAATACTTTGAGCAGAAACTTTCAACCATGTCATCCCATGTGGCAATGGAATCTGGCTGTAGAGTGAAGTACCATGTGTAAGCACGATCGATAAGAGATTTTGAGAATTCCCTTAAGTAAAGATCACCATTTCCAGCAAAAGGACCCATAGAATCGAGAAACTTGTTGACATTCTCAATCGCATTTCCTTTCCACCAATCATAAAGAGTGAAGGTGGGAGTCTCATATTTCTCCAGGTATGGCTTGCTTAGCAACTCAGCTGGGTAGGGTGGCCTATGAACAAAGTGCCTTGGTTCCTTTGATTGGCTAAACCTTTCCCTTTCTAGCAAAGTAGTGAGATCAAATAATGTAACAAATTGAGGAAGAGAGGCATTTTGCTCACCAGATTGAGGATTCCCAGCAGCTAACCCCCTCTCTTACTGTGTTCTAGGATTCGGTCCTTCATGTAATGACTGGGGCGTTGGCCCTTGAGTCTCTTTCAAGACCCTTAAAGATTCAGCAAGTTCAAACTAAGTTTGTTGCACTCCTTGTAACGTCTCCAAGAGGAAGGAGAATTGGTGGTTAGAACCTTCTTGGTTGACCTCATGTTGGTCAGCTTGTTCTCCTTGTGGAGCTAGACTGTAATGGCTTTATGCTGCTAGAAGATGGATGTTTCCCCTCTTGCCGGCTATTCCACAACCTAAGAGGCATAGTGAACTCTTGGCTTCAGTAGGGTCCCCAGTAGAGTTGCCAAAATGTTGGGGGCGAAAAAGTTTGCCTTCTGACAAATGAGATTTATGTTGGGTTGGAGGCCTAAACCGAAACTCGACTATAGGCTCAATGCACAGCCCAAAAACTATCGGTGAAAATCCAAAGAATTCACTGTATCTTATACCTTGGGCCTAGATTGAGACTGACAAGAATGGCCCATAAATAATTCCTACAACAGATACATCAACATGATTAAAAAACATATTGCAAGAAATAGCCCAGCAGTAAAATTTTTTTGTAGTAAACTAGCCCAGTGGTAAAATGTTTCTGCAGTAAAATGGCCCAGCGGTACAATAAGACAAAATAGAATAAACTTCCAACTGTTAGCTATTTCATAGATTAAGGAAAGTATCCACATTTTCAAACTCATCATCCATTGGCTCTGGAGAAGAGTCTTCTAACACAATAATATGAGGGAAAAATTCTATAGTGACAATTACATCATAACCTTCAATAGTAAATGAGTAAATGAATATTATGGGCTCCATTATGACAAATAATGAGAAAAAACTTAGTGTGAGATAAAGGGAGAAAGAGAGAGATCCCAACTAGCGCAACAAGATCATCATGATACTAGGGCATGCTTATGGGTATGACACATGTAATGAGTAGTGAGGGCCATTTATGAGTAGTATGAGTGATGAGGGAGAGTGTCCAATAAAGCTGTTAGGGGTTTCTGCTGGGGGTAGATAAGTGTTTATGAGTAGAGCTATGAGGGGTGTTTATAAGCTAGGAGCTGGAGAACTTAGTTTCTAATCTTGAAGCTAAGAACTCAGTGACTCAGATTTTCCACCTGATGCAAGTCTCATTAAGTCTATCCCCCTGTGTTCTACTCCTTAACCCGATACTTTGGTTTGGAGAATAGAAAAATTGGGTTGCTATTTGGTAAAGTCTGGTTATAAACTCCTGTGCGAGCTCCATAATTTTGAAATGAATCAGCCTCAAGTCTCGGACTTGCAGAAAGGCTCCTGGAAAATCATATGGAAGCTGAAGGTGCCCGAGAAGGTCAAGCATTTTCTCTGGAAAGCTTGCACCAACTCGCTGCCCACTAAAGATAACCTTCTGAAGCGAAAAATTCTCAAGGAATCGGGCTGTGCTCGCTGTTCTGGGGACTCGGAATCTGTTGTGCATGCTCTTTGGAGTTGTAGTTGCATCCAAGTTGTTTGGGAGACAGAATTCGGATGGGTGGACAGGAGCTTAATGACCCTTGCTTCTTTCTCGGAAGTTCTGCAAAAAATCCGAGTCAAACCGTCTTTGCTTCTGTTATTTGCTGTTACGGCGTGGTCAATCTGGTATCAAAGGAACAAAGCTCGCCTCAATGAAAATCCCCTGCCTATTCACAATATCGCTGATTTTTCCAAGAACTACCTCTGTGAATTCAGGGGGGTGGACAGTCACCATTCCCACAGATGAGATATGCACACACAGCATATAGAAAGCTTGCAATGAATGCACATGAAACTTTTTAAATTGTTCACATGTGGATCCTTGTGCACATAAATCTGTATGTTTAATATCTACAAAAACACTTGTCAAAGGCCACAAATAATTGAGATGCCAAATTGTTTCCACAGTTGACCAAATTTGTGCCACTGCCCAGGTTGTATGACAAATTTCTGGTGTTAAAATTCCTTAAAAGTTTGTTCCTTTGGGGGGCCAATTCTTTTGTGAGCATAAGTTAATGGAGTTGTTATAGTGATAGAGAAGTTCCTCTTAGAAAGGGCATACATTAACTGGACCCTTATTTTAATATCCTCAAAAAGCGTGCAGAAATTCCATTTTAACTAAATTATGGATTATCTAGTAGTTTCCCAACTACATAACTATTAGGCCTGGTAAACTTTGCTTTGACTTTTGATGTTTGAACTATAATCTTTCTTTGATGTTCTTGTTGCCTCTGTTAGTTGCAACATTATATCATGTTGCATATGAACTTTAAATTAAAGTGAATGTTGATCTTTGTCAGTACCCTTTCTACATTGTCGAGTTGCTAAAGGGTTACTACAAATTTATTCTCAAAATACAACCAAGTGTTTTACAAATAACAATTTTGGAGAAAATCTACATGTTTCTTGTATTTTTAAGAAAGTTGAAAAAAAAGTTGAGAAAAAGTTACCAAATGAATATGAATTACTATTTATACTGAAATGATTATATGACCCTTCAATAGACACATTTTCATTCAATAATCACCTATAATATATATCCAACATGAAGGGTTATAACATATTAATACACTTTTTGGTATATCCAATTTGAAGATTTATAACATTTCAATAAGCATCTTTTGGTATATCCAATATGAAGGGTTATAGCCTTTCAATAGGAATCTTTTGGTATATTTTATTTGAAGAGTTATGAAATTTCAATAGGTGTATATATATTATAACCTATTTTATATATACTTATATATACAATACAAACTAAACTAGAGAAGCAACATTTTGTCTCTTATTCTAGGGATGGAGCAAGAACATGGAATTAGGGGGAGCAGCCCTAGTGCTCGCTATGTGCGGCAGCTCCGGCCTTTGACTTTATTGCTTTACCAGTAAGGATTTTTGTTTAAAACTTTTTAAATAGCCAAGTTTTTTTTTGGGTAAAATAGGTTGATTGAGCTTATTTTCTTTTAGCCTTATTATTGGTAATTTTTATTGTTGGGCTAATTTTTTTGAGCTTGTATATTTTGTTTTAGATTTAATCTATTTTTTTTATTCCTTCAAAAGGTGAAAAATGCTAAAACTATAATATTTTTACAAATTGCTAATGTGGTAAGTAAAAAGTGATGCAAGTGTGCGAATCAATAAGAATTTGATATCTCAATAATTTGTAAAAAAGTTGTAAAAAAGTTTGTGGTTATAACCTTACTTTTAAAAGAATTGATGGTATTGTTAAGGGGGGCAAAGTGTAATTTTATTGAATAAAATTGCTATAATTAGTACTTATTAATATACTAATAATTTAAAAAAAAAAAAAAAAAAGGGATGACCCCCTAGTCAATATATAGCACTGTCCCTAGCTTATTCATTCTCACAAAAAACTAATAAATAAAACATTACTTTTTTCTGTCTAACTAATAAAACTTTATTCTTTTTATTTTAATGTCATTTTTTAATAAAATTTGATGAATTTTTTGCTTACTTCTCCAACTCAAAATTTATGAGTTTTTTTTTTTATTTTTTTATTTTTTATTTATATATATATATATATATATTGAAACTCATCCAGTGGCTGTTCCCGTGCATCGCACGGATTAGCAACTAGTTTTATTAAAAAACAAAACAAAATAAAATTAACAAAATAAAAACTAAACTAAAAAAAGAAAAGAAAAAAAAAAATGAAAGAGAAGCTTCTGGATATGATTGAGGGGGAAAGCCATGGAGGAGACAAACTGAATTATAAAAAGATGAGGAAAAAAAAAATCAAAGATGTAGAAAGAAATTGAGCCTAGGATGACGGTAAACAAAGAAAAAACAGAAGAAGATGATGGGTGGGAAAAAAAAGAAAAGGAAAGGAGATCAAATGATGGAATTGCAGACCTAGAGAAGAAGATGATTGGGTGGGAAAAAAGAGAAAAGGAAAAGAGATCAAATGATGGAATTACAGACCTAGAGAAGAAGATGATGGGTGAAAAAAGAAAAAGAAAAAGAAGATCAAATGATGGAATTATGGACCTAGAGAAGACGATGAAGGATGGGAGGACTTTGAGACTAGGAACAATGAGAGAGATATAAAGAAGTAAAAGGGACTACCCTCTAAGCATGCTTTCACGCGCATGCTTAAAGACTTTTATTTTTTTGGTAAAAATTAATAATTTACATCCATTATAAATTAGAATTACTACATTTTTCAATCACAAAAAAACCTACACATGCTTCTCAGAGGTTCTTTTATTTTTTTAGAGAAGTTAATAATTTGCATCAATTATAATTTGGGATTATTACTATTTCTAATTACAAAAAAACCTAAGGATGTGATGAAAAATTATTTCACCTACAAAAGCAATTTACATTGCATAGACTCTCTTTTTTTGGTTACTTTTCATATTTAAATGTTTCCTTAACAAATAAACTTAACTGGAAAAAAGGGAAGAAATAATGATAATGAAAAAAAAATGGAGAAAATTGCACCGTAAAATATGTGAATAATGTTTACCTTTGACCTTACAAATAATAATAAATTAGATTAATCAAATGTATTGTACTATCTACAAAGAAAAAAAACAAAACAAAAAACGATGACTCGCTCTTGTAAATTCCAAATACTTATTAAACTTGCATGCTTTCAATATATAAATCCAAATGTTTCAAAGGTTCTACACATTCATTTTGTCACATTTTTAACCCATGGTACTAACAAAAAGATAAAGTACAAAAAGACATAGAATTTCATGAAGGTAATTGATCACAAAAATAATACATATAGAATTTCATAGACTTGAAAGAGTGTGTTATCCTTCAAATCAGTGCATATAGGTTGAAACAAAGACCCATATTTTTAACCCCAACCAACATTTCTTGTGATTTGTAACAACTGTATAACAACCACATGCCATTTGTCCATATTTCTCAATAAGTTGGTTTGGCTAAAAATGCAACCCTACAAACAAAGATTTGATTCTGAGATGATTACTATATCACAAACAAAAGTAAAAATGATTGTTCAATTTCCAATTTTGATGAAAAAAGTGAGTGCCAAAATAAATAATGAAGAAATGGGGTTTGGGTGAAGAAGAAGAAGAAGAAAAGGTGTAAGTGAAGCTACCTGAGACAGGGCCTACAGGAAAGAGAGCCCACACCATAGTTTGTCAAATTTATTCTTCTTTCTGATTTCTGTCTCTTGTCGTTTTAGTCGAACGGAAGCAATCAAAAGCAAAGTAGAAAACAAGCACAATGTAGTTAATGTACATAGATTCACCCTGCCAAAAACCAAAACACTACTCTGGTTAAAGTAGACTCTGCATCTCATTACAAAGTACAAAATATTTGCTCTTTTCGCATTATATATAAACAAGGCATCAACAGCAGAATAATAAAGAGGCTTTTAAGTGCGGAATTTTTTGGAGACATGCTTGAGCCCTCTCAAGAATCTCATCGACCCTTTCCCTCTTCTTGGTCTTCCTATTAGTAATGATCCCCTTCATGTTTCCCATAATGTTAGTAGACCCATTTGCAATTTCTTCTTGGATGATTCATTTTCATCCTCCATTAATACACAAAAAGACAATCACCTACCTTCCTCTTCTTATTGCTGGTGATTCTGTCTAGCAAAAAAAAAAAAAATTATATAAAGGAAGTCATTACAAAGAAAAACAATGGAGAGTTAAATAAAGAAAAGAAGATTATATGAGAGTGAGAAAGATATATAACCTTGAGTGGTAGCAATAGAAGAGGTGGGAAAGGAGTTGGAGCTGTAGTTCTCAGGAAGTGGAAGTTGGCTCTGGGATTGAATTTGAAAGATGAAGGACTTGAGCTCAAGCTTCGGGGCTACATTAATGCGTTTACATAGCAGTAGCTTGAGTTAGAATGAAAATTATCTAGTAATGGACCTGATATCAAGAGTCATTTTTTGTCAATCTAGTGCTATATTTGAGTTTTGAAAATTTGCTTTTCATGCAGTCTTAGATTTGGCCACCTTCCTGTGCATGTGATGTTAAAACATCAAACAAAGAGTCTTCTTCCTTCTTTAGACTTTGCCACAAAAGTGTGCCACTCCATTTGTTATCTCTCTTCCAAATTCCATCTGGGATTAAAATAATTTGTCAATCCTTGATGGGCCTACCTTCTGTTATGAAGTCTAAGTTTACAAGCAACATTACAGCTAAGCTTTCTATCTAATAAGACTGCCTTAATTGGTATAGCACCATGCAATGAATGTTTGTGGACGTCATGTGATTTTCCTATTCAAATCCTTTTTTCTTTTTCTTTTTTTAAAGTAAATACTTCATTAAAAATCAGGGGTATGGAACCCATGTACATGGGAAGTGTTGGGCTTTTGTGGAGCCTAGTTATGTTTGATCCGGTTGATAACCCAACCCAACTCGAATAATGTTGCATGGTTTTTAATGGGAGATTTTTTGGGGCTTAGTCCATAGGGTGAAGGCTTGGGTTGATAGGCCCAAGCTGTAGTGTTCATGGACAAGTCTTTTGGGGGTTCTCGGGAAAAAATTTTGGCCCGTTTTGTACCCCATTGTGAATCCTGTGAACATGATATAGAAAACATAGCTTTGGTGATTAGGGTTTTCTCGTTGTAGTTTTTGAGAGAGAGAAAAACTGTACTGCCGCACTTTGTATTTTTCCCTGATAATTGTGAAATTCCTGCAACTCTATGGACGTAGGCAAATTGCCGAACCACGTAAATATTGTCTTGTGTGTGTGATTTTTTTTCTTTGACATGTGTTTTCTCTATTTTCGTTTCTCACAAGTTGGGAATTTCGTAGTTATTCCCTAGAGGAAGTACACAAGAGATATGCCAAAAACTATTAACAATAATTACAAAGATCAAGCGTCTCAAGTAAATTAGAAATGGAAACTTGTCCTGAATATGATATCCACTTATGGGATCTAAGAAATGGAAAATGCTTAAATTTTTGAAAGGTGAAATATTAGCTATATTTAATAAATCCACTGTATTTCATTTCTATATTTTGTTCTTCCAAGCAAACAAAACTTAGTGTTTTTTTTTTTTTTTTTTTAATTATTATAAGGAACCAATATCATTATGGCCAAAAAGTAATAATAATAATAAGATCCAAAGGTAACAAAGTCACATTATAGGAGCCATCCAACCCCCAACCGTGAATGTATTGTGTGGCAACGTCTTTTCCAATCAACAATGAAAACAACCAACTCAAATTACACATTTACACCCACAATCAACTCAAATTATACACAGATTAGCCACAAACCAATAAATAGCCTAATAAGCTTTTTTTTCTTTAAAAAGTTCCCCAGAACTACACCAATAGACAACCATAATAACGCAATAAATTCAACAATAAAGAACTGAAGGCCCAACCCAAATGAAAAATATACAAATAAAAATTAAAACAACATTGGTCTTTCTATAAACAATTATTATGAATGTTGAAATTACATTGGGCACATTGAAAGTCAAATTAATGTGTAGCATCTCACCACAAGTGGCCATTATATGTTACTTGACATTTGGTGTGTTCCCAAGAATACAGCCGCCTAAAACAGTTGGTGAAGCCCTAGGGGTAAAAGGGAAAAATCTCATTGAATCAGTTTGCTATAAAAGGAAGGTAACCAGGCAGAAAAAAGGAAAAGCAATGGAGGAGGAAAAACAGAGGAAGAAAAGGAAAAACAGGGGAAGAGAGAAAAACACCGAAAGAAAGAGACCCAATGGAGAAAAGCACTTAAGGGAGGAAAACCCATAATAAGAGAGTAGTAAGCACCCAGAGAGAGGTACCCAGGAAAGGAAAGACCACAAATGGGGAACAACACACGACAGGAGAGTAATAAAAAACTAAGAGCAAAGAAAGAACGAAGAGAAAGAAAGAAAGTGGTAAAACAAAGAGAGAAAATACGGCAGGAATAGAGGCATGCATCAATAGACCATCTTTTCCCTCCCTCTTAGCAAACCCACTCTTTAATGTCCCCAAAAGTAATAGCTAGTAGTCATTTAGGCTTATTCTCCAAAATGCACAACTTTGATGGCAAAAACCTATGACAAGGTTGTTCAAGTTGGGGTTTGCGTTCTTTCTTGGTTTACTTATCCTATGGGAAGATTCAATACTTGATTTTGATTGCAAATATATTTGATTTCTCTCATTATAAATTATATCTGCTGTATTTAGTCATTCTGCCGTAACACGTTTCTTATCACGTCTGTTGCATCAGTTGTCCTGCTGTGGTATCTTTACTTTTTGTACTAGTTATTCTGCTGTAGCACCTTTTCATTATATTTACCGTGTTAGCTATTATACTGCTAAAGCTTTCCTGCTGAAGTTTTCTTCTTTATTTGTTATTACATGTTTCACTGTTGACACAAACTAATCATTATCCTGCCATAAGTATATATATATATATATATACATATGTCTTGTTTCTCATGTTCTGCAAAATATGTTTTATATATGTAAATGTGAATACGTATAAGTATATATACTTATATATGTTTGTATATATTTGAGAATATGCTAACCCATTTAAACTAACATTTGTTTGATGGATATTTTCTTTGGGTTTTAGATTTGTTTATGTGCAGGAAGTAGAAAAATATTTCTGCAGTAAAAACGAAGAGTAGTCATTCACATTGCAAAAGGCTTTACTGCACAGCAGACAGCTTTAAAGCACTGCAGACAGCTTTAATGCACAGCAGACACCTTTATTGCACAGCAGAAGGCTTTATGATAGAAAGCTTTACTGCACGGCAGAAGGCTTTAATGCACAGCAAACAACTTCAATGTACAGCAGAAAGCTTTACTGCATAGCAGGAAGCTTTATTGCATAGCAGAAAAGTCAGTCTTACGGCGGAAACTGGAGAAAAGTTACTTCTGTGGCACCTTTATAATCTCTTTTGTCCTTTCTTTACACACTACATCGTTGTTGCAGTTGTCTATTTATTTTTACAATAAAAGGTTTAGGGTTTAGGGTTTAGGGTTTAGGGTTTAGGCAGTCTACGGGGATTGAATCCCAGATTTCTTATTCAACCATCAGAGACTTTACCAATTGAGCTAACTGAAACCCACAATTACAAATTTAGTCTCTAACCTTTACATTGAATGTTAATTTGGTCATAACTTTTCAAATGTGTCAATTTAGTCCCTTAACTTTTGGGCATTGTGTCAAAATATTCCTTGCTGTTAAGTAATAAATGAAAATACTATGTAAAAAGATCATAAAGCATTGCACCTCAGATCTAGAAACTAAAATGACTTATAAATCAAAGTTACATGTTTATGCCTTGTTTACATCACGTGATAATATGTCCAAGGATGAGTCTTTATATTTGAACTAAACTTTTGTCATGGAAATAATCAAGTTTCATGAAAGGTCTGTACCCAAATTCTTAAAAATTTGATTTTTTTTTTTCAATTGTAGGCATTTTATCGAACATGTGGAATGCTGAAGGAATGAATCTAAGTTGTGACATTAATTGGCCATGAATTTCTAAATACCCCAAATAAAAATAAAATAAAATAATCGAAGATACGAATATAAATTCTCTGTATCAGTTTTTGTATTTTACTTTATGTTCCACCAATTACAATTTGTTATGCATCTAATTATTTTTCCATTTCAAGCTTTGACTATTCTATAAGGAAAGTTAAACAAATATATAACAAGTTGTAATTAATAAAACATAAAATGAAACATAAAGAATGAAAAGCAAAAAAGTCACTCATTTGCGTCCTATGTTTCCAATCCTGTGGAGCCCATCTAGGAATTTTGCAATATTCCTGGCTTTTGTTTTCTATGGCGGAAAAATCTGGCTCGCTATTAGGCAAGTAGTAATCTTCCATCAATGGCATTTAAGTAGAAACGTTTGGGTTGCAAAGGTCATAGTTGTCCTTTCATGAGCTCCAGCAAGTAAATTACCTTTCGATAATCGGTATCGTGGCTTGTCCTCATTTACTCCTTTGTTTGTCTTGTTAATAGTAACTAGTCGCTAACCCGTGCGATGCACGGGAAAGCTACCAATTTTTTCCAAATGATGTGACATTAGCTATTGGAATTCAACATCGATTCTCTGGTAGCACATTCTTATTTTTCAATTTCATTTATTTCATGTCTTCTACTAAATATTCAATGTATTCATTATATTTAAAAAATGTTGAAGTAAAGTTGTATCCTCAAATAACTAAATATAAGAGTTTAATTCCTGTCTGTTTCAATTTAAAACCAAATTGTGCATAAAAGCAAAAAAAATTCCTTTGTTACAATACGTCTTTAGTACCAAAATCACAAATTCATTAAAACCAAATTGTGCATAGAAAATCTTAGAGAGCTTAACATCTGCTAGAATAGCTTAAAAAGAATAATTGCTAGAGTTTCACTACAATTCTACTATAAAACAAAACAACAGCTACAACCCAAAATTTCTTCCTACATTTTACAATCAGAGACAAACCAAAACAAAAAAGACATGAACTTGTATAGAAGAGGTAGAAGGTTTGGAAAAAAAAAAAAAATAGGGCACTAAGTGGAGACAAAGAAGGCTAACGTTTTAGGTGCCCAAATAATTATTCCATCAATCAAATGATTAAGCTAAGCTAAATCAGATGTGCTAAAAAACCTAGATAGCAAAATAAAGCAAAACTTGAAGGCAAAAACACTATTTTGGTCCCTACATTTTGAAGTCATAATCAATTTGGTCATTACATTTTTGTAGCAATCAATTTGGTCCTTGATATTTTCAACTTGCGCTCAATTTGATCCCTACCGTTAACTCACTAACGGAAAATGCATACGTGGTAAACGGTATGCACAGTTGGCATACTTAAAGCTTAGGTGGCAACTAAAATAATAATATAAAATGACACATCAGCATTTGAGCAAAAATAATAATTTATCAATTTAAAGAAATTAAAAGAAAAACATGAATTCAGATCTGTTGTTGAACATGAACCCAGATCCCAGAAAAATTAAATCCACGAATCTCAGCTCTTCAATCCATGTTGGAAACCGAAGCCTAAAAAGAAGGCGAAGAGGAGTAGACGAAGATGAATCAAGGTGAAGGTTTGTGGGTTAATTTGGTCCAATTGAAAATTGCATGGAACTGCGACCTAAATGCTGGGTTCTTGTGTTCATCATTCTGCACCACCAACCAGCCACATTTAATATAATTTCACCCCTTAAAAAAGTAAAACAAAAAAGCGCCCAGCACGTTACCATTAAAATTTAAAACATTGGGTTTATATTATCAAACACATGAACTAATGGATCTCAACCATCCAAACAACACAAACAAATATTCAATTTTTTTTATTGAATTAAAAAAACCTAATTAAAGAGAATAGGAAAAGAGATTATTCATAGATTAATTGAGAGATACCGAGATAGAATGCTTTGTATGGAGGCTGGGTCGAAGATTGACAACGTTGGCTCCCATGGTTGTGCCCTTGCAAGCTTTCTGCAAAATAGCTTGGATCTGTGTTTGAGAAAGTGAAGATGTTCTGCATTTGGTGAGTAATGTTGAAAGGAGAGGTGCTAGATTTGGTTTTGTCGAAAGGAGAGGTTCTGCCATTCTGCCCTTGCACTATTGCTTTAGGTTTTGCCGTTCTATGTTTGGTTTCAGAATTATATTGGGAAGAGTATTTGGATTGAGAAAGGAGGGTATATATATTTAATTAAAAGAAATAAATTAGATTTAAAAATTAAAAAAAAATGCTGACGTGGAAAATTGTGGAAGCAGCAAAGGCTTCGGTTTTATATATATATATATATATATATATATATATATATATATTAGAATAGTATTCTTTTACTTTGGAGATTAGATCGAGTATTCACTATTCAAAGCGCGTGAAATTCATTGGTCAAGACACAATTATTTCAAGCATACAATACAACACTTTATTGCACAACGCGTCGAAAAAAGAGGAAGAGTCTTTTTCTTTTCTTTTCTTTTTTCCCTAGGAAATACTTATTAGTTATTACACAAATTATTTTACATATTGTTTTGAAGATTACATTTTTAGGCCGTGTAAAATATTTTGTATGCATTTAACACAACTCTTTCTTTTGTTTCCTTCCTTTTTTTTCTATCCCATCTTCAACGGTTTGCCTAAACAATAAATTACGTGAAAAAAATTAAACCTACTGCATGGTCGTTACTAAATAAAATGTACTGTTTATTTAGGAATTTCTAGAACTGCAATGCTAAACTCTTGAATAGAAGTTTTTTATTCTATTTTTTGTATTCAATTTTATATTTTATCAATTATAATATGCTATATGATGATGCACCCAAGAAAAATAGAGTTGATTGAAGAGACCACCAAGTTGTACCTGGTGGGAGAACCTTCGATGCTTAAGTTAGAATCAGTCTATATATTTTCTATATAGATAGTAGTTTTGTAGTTCGTTTTGACATACCTTAGCTAGTGAGACAAATTATCTCTTTTATATGTGACTTAGGTAGTTGTTGTACATAAATTAGGGTGATTATTACCCTAATTGTAAAGTTCTTTGTCTTGATGAGAGTTTAAGACTTTTGATGGTTGTTATTAAACGTGTTGAGCAGTTACTCATTTGTCTTTGATGGCTTATTAATGATACAATGATCGTTTATTAAGATGGATGACCTTAATAGTTTTTATGGACTCATCACTATATATACATACTGATGTAAAACAGACAGTTAATGCCTTCCTGGAACAATAAGGGCACTTGAAGTCACAAAGTAAGATCAAGGGGGGTGCCAGTAGAGGCCATTAGGGCAATAGTGTTGAAATTGCATGAAATTTGGTAGGTTGAAGGAAGACAGGATTCTAATCCAGATTTGATGTACTTCGAGCGTCTCCTAAATTTAGGCAAATTCCTTCATTAAGGCCCCGAAAAAAAGTTTTTGCTATTTATAGTAATATTTGTTTTTCCTTAATAATTTTTAGTTTAAAAGTTAGAATAAGGTCTTGTCTATTTTAGGACGCCTCTTAGAGATAGTATTTTCAATTTTTGCAAATATCTCAATTTTGTTATTTTTGGCAAAAATCAATATTTTGCCACCTAATTACATGATTAGTGCGAATTAGGGTTTCTAGGTGTTGCCCTAACCACCATAGGGTTTCTTTTATTATTTAAGTATATTGCAGCCTCAAGGCAATTTAGTTTTTCAAAGTTATAAAACTACAAACTTTGTCTATTTCTTCTTGTGGATTCAAGAAGCTCTCGTGAATTCAAGAAACCCTCGTGGATTTAAGATTATTTTTAAAAGCAAACGTGTTTTTTTTTTTTTCCTAAAAATAGACATGTTTTTTTTTTTTTTTTTTTTTTTTTTTATGCTTCCGCCTCCTGCATCAATTGGTATTAGAGCCTCGATTTTTTTTTTTTTTTCCTGGTTTGATGGCTGATTGGTGCTACAGCAACCACCCCATCAATGACAAAGTTGAAGAGCCAGTCCTTACTAGGGCTGAGTTCCAACAATTTCGTGAGAAGAACCAACAAGTAATGTGCGATCTACAGCAAGAAATTAAATTAAATCAACATAGACAAGCCTAAAAATGCTACTAAATTTCAAGAAAATGAATTAAATCACATTTTAGCAAAAGAAAATGGAAATTCTAAACCAAACTTTTATAGCTTACATCCCAAAATAGATTAACACCAACTTGGAAGGACAACAACAACATCAATAATACTCCCTCCGTCCCACTTTGTTTGTCCTCTATTCCATTTTGAGATGTCCCAAAATATTATCCTGTTTCTAAAAATAAAAGTCATTAATTTACTAATGTTCCTATTATACTCCTATTAATTTACTAATTCAATTTTTTGATAGATTTATTTAAGAGTAGTTTTGGAAACTCATACATTTTTAAAAGGTAGACAAGATAATAAATGATGTTCCCTTAAAAAGTTTGACATTTCAAACAGGACAAACAAAGTGGGACGGAGGGAGTATATCTTTTTCTTTTGATGCCACTTTAACATTGCCAAGAAGCAAGATTTTTGTGAAATTATTTTCCAAAATTAAAAAAAAAAAAAAAATGTTCGCTTTCTTCTTTACAAACGACGTTAATGACATTACAAAGTTTGAATTTTATTTTTTTTTTAGAAAAAGAAAATCTTTTTGGAAAAAAAGGTTGGGTTTTGGTTATATCTGTTTTTACTCCGAGTCAAGAAATTCAGTTTTGAGTCAAGTCTAATTTTATAATCTCTACTTATTAAGAAAATCATCTACAATTTACCCTAGCAATCAAATTCCCAAATCTTAAATAATTTTAGATGGGGAAATTTATTTTTCTAGAACTTAGATTGCATTTGGATAGCTTATTTTTTGTAACTTATTTTACTATTTAACTTATTTTTGCTACTATTCATGGACTCTACTGCACTTTTTGATACTATTCATAAATCTTACTGTGTTATATCAGTTAATTTTTATTTTTATCTATAATATTTTCAGCAAAGAGTTCTTCGTTTCAGCAAAATAAGTGGAACTCAAATAGTCCCTTAAGAAAAAATCCCTTAAGGAAAATTAACGTATTATGACTTCTTCCTTTCTTCTAATATACTCCAACTTGATAGAATAATTTTTCTCTCTCTTTTTTGAAATAAATTTAATAAAACTATAGAAATTTTTTATCATAAACTATTCATACTATTAAACTCCAGCCATAACATAAGAACAAGTTCATCAAAAAACGGTTCACAGACGAATTTCTGTTGAAGTCTTAAAATGTTCTCTCCACAACACCACAGCTTTTCTGTTACTATTATTTGCAATCTTTGAGCTTAGCAGCTCCATTGATGAACCGCTGGTCGACATGGGCGCAATATGTTCAGATCAACCAAATGAAACTGCCAACGCTAATTACCAATCCAGTCTCACAGTCCTGTTGAATTCTTTATCCTCTAAAGCTTCCCAAAACTACAGCTTCTACAACGGTAGCTTTAATACTGGCATCTACGGCCTCTTCCTCTGCCGAGGTGATGTTTCTAACCAGACCTGCCAAAATTGTCTCCAATCTGCGATCCCAACAATCAAGGATCATTGTGGATATGAGGTATGAGAACTACTCTTTCACTGAGCCGACACCATCACCCCCTCCGCTACTGCAGCCGCTACCGTCACCGCAACCGTCACCGCCTCTGCTGCTGCCACCACTACCATCGCCACCCCAATCTATTCCTCCACTACCACCTCTAGAACCACAGCCACTGCCTAATAATGGTAAGATTGTTAGAAATATTTGGTTAAATATTTAAATCTATTATTTTTGTAACTTAAACTTCTAGAAAAATCGATAATTTAAAACAAATACCTAATTTTTTGGTATTTTCATAGAAATCCTCACCACCTCTTTCATATTTTGGGCTGATTGAATTTTGGGTTTACTTGGGTCAATGTGGACATCAACCCTCCCCGTTTGGTGCACACGCTTAGGACTGGTATTTAGTACAAAAACTAATGGAGGGCGTATTGGATTTGGCCCACTTGGGACAATCTGATTTGACAAAAAAATATATAATCCCATGATCATAGGAAATTATTAGATACTCCATTTTCTCACATGAAGGTTGAATTTATCATGAATATAATGAATAGATTACTTAGATCAAGAGATCCTTTTTCAATTTGTTTTAAAAAAAAAAAAAAAAAAAATTGATAGTTGGGGAAGGAGCAAGGAAGATTTAAACCTTAGTTGGGTTTTTTTTTTTTTTCCTTATCATTTGAAGGAAAATTTTAGGTAAAAATCCAAAACTAACCCTTTAACTTTCAGCATTTTCCATTTCAGTTCTTTAACTTTCAGTTTTGTCATTTTAGTCCTTTAACTTTTAATTGTTGTCAATTCGGTATTTTGTTAACCATCTGTTAGCTGTTTCCGTTAAATGAGTTTTTTTTTTTTTTTTTTTTTTTAAATTTTCGGAATTAAAAGAAATTAAAAAAATTGATATAAAAAAATTTAAAAAAAAATTTAGGCCGAGTTTGAGAGAGAGATTGAGTCTTGAAATCTTCTTCTTGGTTTAGAAATCTCAACATCTACGTTAGTCAATGGCTTGTGAAATCTCTATCAGTATCTTGCTTACAAGCTTTGATGTACAACATCTTCACAATTCCTACCTAATCATCCACAACCGCTTCTCCTCTAACAAACTGATATCCAACCATTACCTCTATACATACATATATACACCTCAAATCTTTACACCTTAGTGTCTCATCCATAAAAACACTACACTAGAAGCTTTTTTTGACTAGGAAAATGGCTAGAGTCTCATCTCTGTTCACTTTTCTTGGTTGGGTTCTTCTCAAAGATCTCATTAATAGCAAGCATTTGCCCATTGCTCTTCTTGACCTTCTTCAGCTTCCTCAAAAAATACCAAAACTTGGACTTGGTGCAAACCTCGTTCATGGCCCAGAGCTTCATGCGGTAAATCTTAGGGTGCTCATCGGATTTAGTGGGCAAAGCATGCCCAACAATTTGGTATTGGTGGAATCTAAAAGTAACCATTTCCGATAACAAGCTGAGATCTCTGAAGCCACTCTCTTGCACTCTCTCTCTCTCTCTCTCTCTCGGTGTGTATGAAAAAGCCTATATTCACTTTTCTTTTCCTTTTATTTCTTGGCTTAATTTCTTCTCCAACTGAAGTTTCCATAAAGAAGTACCAATTTGATGCAAGAAACTTTAGGGCTATGAGAAACTTTTCACAATTTGTGTTTTGAATTCAAGTAAGAGGAATGATGTTGTTCCCCATATTTTTTTTTTAATAAAAGTTTTTTTAATTGATTTTAATTACAAAAAAAAGGAGCCAAAACGATGTCGTTTTGCTCATTTAACGATGACAGTTAACAGATGGTTAACAAAATACCGAATTGACAAATATTGAAATTTAGATGACTGAAATGACAAAACTAAAATATAGAAAACTGAAATAAAAAAGGGTGAAAGTTAGAGGGTTAGTTTTTGATTTTTGCCAAAATTTTAATATCTTGTCATATGGGTTAAGAGAACAATTATCCAATATTGTCTAGTGTTGTAGTGCTGAGTGCCAAAAACTTAAATATACTAACCCATGCATTAAAAACATAAAAATATACAATTCAATAGTTAGATTTAAGAATATATAATCATGTTAATTTTTTTATTGAGAGTTTTAGCCTTCAACTACAACCAAGTTTGTAGCCAAACTTTGTCTTTTCATAAGGATATAGTTTGGCAACAAACTTAATTGTATCCTTCGGCTACAATTTTATTTAATATTTTTTTTATTGAATATCAATTTTGACAAATTCATCATTGGATTACATTTTCCTTTTTATATTCTTCATACTTGCAAAATTTTCAGAAGATTAAAATTTGATAGTTATTTCATCAATCAAATATTTAAATTTCAAGTTTTTGTAGTTTAAAATTATAAATAAATAGTAAATTACATCCAATTGACATGAAATTTTACTTTTGTTTTAAAAACATAAAATATTTATAATTTAGAAATTAGATTTTAAAAATATATAGTCATGTTAATTTTTTTAGTGGGGCTTGTAGCGTTCGGCTACAACCAAATTTTTACTATGATTTGGAGAAAATATTATATGCTTTGAATTTCAAATAGCAAACTGAAATTTGGTTCATAGGTTTAGCTTGGTTCGTGTTAATAATAGATTTACACTTGGTATTAACATACCTATCATGATTACAAATTTAAAATTTGGGTTTGCATCCAACATAAATGGTGTAAAGTACTAGTATTTAGAGAAGTGTTACGTTCACAATATTTTCACAAGAAATCATAGGTGGTTAGTTATTATTAGTTATAATTTGAATCTATCACTAAAATTATTTTTTTATTCCACCAATAATAACCTATAACAACCTGCCACTTAGGATTTGTTATGAAAATATTATAGACATAGCATTTCTTTATATAAACAATGCATTTCCGGTCAATTCGGCTAATATCAGCCTAAATGACAACAATGATCATAAGGGTTGCTAATAGATTTGAATTGGCTTATCTGTGACAGTTTGGGCAACTATGTCCTTGCATTTATTGATATATCAATAATTTGTGGTCTTAAGTTATTTTAAGCAAGCTTAGGATATATTATATAATGAGAAACAGGAGACGGAGGAAAGAAGATAACAAAGACGATAATCATTACTATATCAACAATTGCATCAATTACAGTAGTTGCAGTCTCTTGGGTCTCTGGTATTATTCATTCTCACTCAAGAGGAAACGAGAAGGTAGATTTAGTTTAGTCGATTTATTATAAATTATGAATTTTTTTTTATAACTTCTATTAAGACTTGTGTTTTCAGACAGCTATTAATTTTAAAAAAATCTAATTCGTTACTCAGAGAGGATCAATAGACAAGAAATTCCATTTTATATGCATGCAACGGAAGATAAAGAGAGTGGAGAAATGCATTAGTTCAATTTTAATACCATATTGATTGCTACAAACAATTTCTCTGATGATAATAAGCTTGGAGAAGGTGGTTTTGGCCCAGTTTACAAGGTTAAAAGAAATTAATCTTATTGTGCAAATGCATTTCTTGATATTATTAGAACATTTGCATTTAAAATTAATATATAGCAACAGTTAGTATCACTGACAACTAAAAGATTATATCATTTGATTCTGAAATTGAAATTGAATTATCAAAGAATCTTTAGTATTGTAACATGTAGCAAAGTATGTCTACTAATAACGTGAGATAAGTTTCCATTGATAAAGGATGTTTAAAATGCTCACAGGGAAAGTTGATTAATGGAAAGGAAATAGCAGTTAAAAGGCTTTCAATGAAATCTAAACAAGGTCTCGAAGAGTTTAAGAAAGAAGTGATTTTAATTGCAAAACTACAACACAAAAATCTTGTAAGGCTCTTGGGATGCTGCTCAGAGAGAGATGAACAACTTCTAGTCTACGAATACGTGGCTAACACTATTTGGATGCCTTCTTGTTTGGTATGTTGTCCCTATCTCTCACACACACCCCTTGACTCACATTAACACACTAACATTTGATTTAGCACCATTAATCATAGACCAAATTTATGGCAAAAATTTCCTATATGTGAGAATCAACATCTTTAATATTACAATGCAGATCCAAACAAATGCAAGGAACTAGATTGGGCAAAACGCACAAACATTGTCAACAGGATTGCTAAGGGCCTTCAATATCTACACGAGGACTCTCGGCTCAAAATTATCCATAGGGATATGAAAGCGAGTAATGTACTGCTAGATGATGATTTGAACCCAAAAATTTCAGATTTTGGCATAGCTAGAAATTTTAAGAGCAATCAAATAGAAGACAACACTATTAGAATTGTGGGCACATAGTAAGCAATCCCTTCACTGCATTCTGTATTTTCATTCCATTAATCACTAGTGATGCTGCTTTCTAAAGAAAAATTGTTTACACATGATCAAACTAAGTATGGTCCCCTTGCATACATGTTTTGGGAGAGTTGTGAGTCATTCCATCTGCACCTCGTTGTTTTTCAAATAATTTTTCAGCACACATTAAATTTAGCAATAAAATCAAGTGGAGAACTCCACAATTTCAATGGTTATTTAGAAAAGAACCGTAAGAATATGGAATTGCAAAGTAAGAAAGCCCACTTTCCGTAAGTCATGGTAATGCCAATGTAACTTAATCCTCTTAATGATACTACATTACATTTACGACAATTCTGTCTTCATTTTCTTTTACTGTAATTGAAGTTGTTCTGTATCCTAATACATATTTTTTTCCCCCAATAGTGGATATATGGCGCCAGAGTATGCATTGGAGGGACTATTTTCAATAAAGTCTGATGTCTATAGCTTTGGAATTTTAATGCTAGAAATTGCAAGTGGAAAAAAGAATAGCCATGGCTTCTATCATCCAGAACGTGCACAAAGCTTTTTGTCATATGTATGTCTCTCTTATCTATATCTTGAGCTCATATAAAGTTTTTGCTTAATATTGTGAACTAAAAAAAGTTAGCAATAGGTATGGCAACTATGGAACGAAGGAAAAGGAATGGAATTGATAGATCAGACCATAGTTGATACATGCCCTATAAGTGAGGTCCTGAGATTGATCCATATCGCATTGTTATGTGTTCAAGAAGATCCAAATGATAGACCTACCATGTCAAGGGTCATACTCATGCTTGCCGGCAAATCTATACATCTTCCTCAACCATCAACACCTCCAACTTCTGTAGGAAGGCTAATGATATGTGATCAATTTTCAACAATTGGCACTTGAACAGGATCTGTCAAATCTTAACACTCTGTAGCAAGTACTTCTGGCTGGTGAAGAGATTAATTGGAGCATGCAATTCATGTTGTAGTGAGGTTTGGAACAACAGCACTTGAACAAACACACTTTTTATTTTTGTATTTATTCTTACCATCTATATATATTTGCATATGTACTGGAATTATATTGAACTAGTAAGTTGCCCATGCTATGTAAGAATAATTTTATGATATTTTATATAAGATGATTTTGGAGAATGTTTTACATATATTATAAAGAAAAATAAACTTGATAGCTCACTTAGTGTGTAAAACACTTGTGAATGTTTAGACCCTCAGTTACAAAATTTCCAAAGCAAGCTTATATTGAAACAATATATGTGTGAAATAAAAAATATAAGCAATACCTAAATATGCAAACTACTCAATGCCATATTTTAATCACAACTCAGTAGTAATTAAAAGCAAATAGTAAAGGATAGAGAGAAGCAAATATAAGATAACACCAGCACATGTTATCAAAGAGGAAACCGAAGAACTCGGCGAAAAAGCTCTCTGCTGCCCTCCAAGCGATAAAATGATCCACTAGAAAATTAGTTGGAATACATGAATAGCAATAGACCCTCTAAGCCTAATCTACTCAATGCACCTAAGCCCTCTAAGTTTCTTGCTCCAACAGGGTTATGCCTAACCTTGTCTTCTCTAACTTACCGAATCCCGCAATCAATCCATTGCATCAACCAATATGAATTGGTTCTCTCTTGAACTTTTTCCCCAACACCAAGAACCTTCTCACTACTATGAATTTGGTGAGGTAAGGATTTGGCTTAAGATCCTCTCGTGGGTATGACAATGGAGAGGGTGAAAGTAGAAGAATTTGGAGAACCAAATGTATAAGATTGTAGATGAATCGATCTTGTTGTTCTCGAGGGTTTATCTCTCAAAATTTTCTCTAGAAGCTCTCTACATTTCATGGGTATAAGGGTATTTATAATAGGGTATGAGATGGAATGTGAAAAGACATTTTTTAGCAAAACAGGGTGCACTGGTGAGTCACTCGAGACTAGGATGAGTGGTGAGTTCCAGTCACCAAATAACAGAATGGCCATATTGTACTTTTTGTCTTGTAGTGATCCTACTGTCCTGACCTTTCAACTTCTTGCATGCTCCACACATGTGCCACATTTTGGCGAGTCACAACTCGCGAGTCAGTCGCGAGATCCAGTCGCGAATTTCCTCTTGATGCACACACTTGATCAATTCTTCACACTCTCTCACACACAACCTTTACATTATTTTCACCTAAATACAGGGTTTCTAAATGTTAAATTACAAGCAAATTTGACACGAAATAAAGCCAACACATAGTTGAGTAAAGGCGTAAATGCAATTTTAGTCCCTACATTTTTCACTTTTTCCATTTTGGTCCATACATTTTATTTTTACCACTTTTAGTCCCTAAACCAATTAATGCCTGACATTTAGGTCTTTTCCATCACTTAACCAAAGGCAAAAGTTTATGTGGCAAACGGAGTGCACTGTTGACACAGTAAATGCTGACGTGCCCATTAAAATAATATTAAAATGCTACATCAGCATCCACATTAGCATCCAACCTTAAAAAATAAATTTATCAATTTTAAAATTATAAAAAACAAAAAAAATTGTGGAACTTAGATCTGTAAGGACTAACCCAGAATCCCAAGATGACGACCCGTCTTCCTTTTCCCTCCCAGAAATCGTCCTCTTTCGTTCCTCCCCATCCTCTTCCTCCTCCTCCGACTCGCCCAAAACCCACCCCGACCCGAACAACCAACCCGACCAGACAGCGCAACCCAAGCTCCATGTCATCAGCTCGAAGCCCTCACATCTCCTCCTAATTCTACACCTTCAACCCGAAATCCCACTCCTTCATGATCTACTGCGTCCTCGAGCACCGCCTAGCCATGCCAATGGAGATCCACACCACCACTTCATGCGCTGTCCTGAAGTTGTGGCGCGCCATCTGGAAAGACCGCAACGAGGACACCACGTACCTCACCGCGTGAATTTACAAGAAAATGTTGCAAAGTTATCACTGTGACAGATTCAGTGTTTACGCATGATAAATTATGTGTTAAATTGAATACAGTGAATTAGGATGCTAGGAGTAGTTCTTATGAATTCTAAGACACATATGGTTCTAATGGAAGTGGTCTCACAGCCATTGGATCAATATAAAAAGAATGGTTTAATTTCTAGGTTGCATGAAATTCTGTCAAGATAGATTTGAACATTTTGTCTCATATGATTTTTAATAAATCATGGTTTTATGATTTGGCTCTAAAAATTATGGAATTTACTAGACATCTAGAGGTGTGGCTCTGTAAAATTGCATGAAGATTGGATGTGTTTAGATAACCCATTTGTATTTTACAAATGAGGCATATGCTGCTAAAATGAGCAGTAAACATCAAATGATAACTCTGATTTTGAGGATTTAATTCTAAAGTTAGGGTGAATGTTTTGAGCTATAATTTAATATGTCTATCTTTGGTATGTCTAGATTATAGATAAATTTGTATAACTTGGTTCAAGGTTTAGTACTCAAAGGAGGGGTTCTAAACCATTCCACTGCTTTTTTCATATTGCTGTCTTGTTCAACGTGTTGTATGTGGCCATGTAAATGTATATGGTTACGTGATCATACTTAAAGGATTTTATGTTTATGCATGCATTATTGCGCTAATTTCAAGCACATCTTGAAATCAAGTTGGCTCCTTTGGAGATATGATATAAATATGAGAATGATGACTTTTCTTTAGTTTGGTACATTATTTGTTGATGTGAGTATAATATGTATGTGGGAACCTCATTGAGGTGGGATTAGGATTTCCTTCATTTTAATATATAGGTTTTGAGATGAATGTGTAAGTTTATAATAAAGAATAATTAATAGTAATAAGTTTTGATATTTGGTTTAGGTGTTACCAGCCCCAGGTCTGAGCCCTTTCAACTTTAAGCTCACGGTTCCTCTGCTTTCAGGTAAGGGATAAGTTATATGAGCATTTAAAGTATATTATGCATTAAAATTATATTATGCATTAAAAGGTTTTTTATTAGAGATATGACATATAATCATGTTTCAGCCAAAGATATATTCGTGAGTTCTCGAAACCTTATGTATATAATTTAAGCATATTGATGCTATTACTAATTCCACGAACATGATGTTTAAAGAAAACAATGGAAATGCTTTGATTATGAAATGTTATGCAAACTATGAATTTCAGTATGATGTATAAGTATGAAATTTTTTTAGGTTAGGTCTTTTGGTAATCTAAACTCAACCATTAGGGGTTAAATTACTAGCTTTCTATGGAAAATTTTATTTGATTGGCCATTAAAAGTGGGATTGGCTCTGCTATATCCGCCCTTATTGGTTACAGCCAACTTGTGGAGGATTCCAACCAACCCCCATGGTTGAAGATATGTATTATGATGTGATCCCGGGAATCCCTGGCATTGTGGGAAATGCTGGATGTCTAGCACTATGGGGAATGTTGGATGCCTAGCACAGTGGTGCTAGAAGCCTCCCAAATAAGTACAGACTTATCAGATATGGAATAACCAATATGTTATGAATAGCTATATTATTTTATTGATCAAGAGAGAATGATTTTATTTAAATGCATGATGAAAAGTTAAAAGCTCTCATGAAAAGAAGAGATTTCTGATGAAAAGATAAGCTGTTCTTTAAAGATAAGAGTTTCTGAAGTTCTGTTGTGCTTTAAAGATAAAGAATCTGATGAAAAGATTCTAGTGTTCTATAAAGATAAAATTTCTGATGAAAGTACAAGTTTATGTTAAAAAGTTATTAGATATTTATTCTTTATGAAACGTTAAGTTTTATGACTACGAAATTTATAATATTTAACGAGAAGAAGTTTATGAAGAAAAGTTTTGTTATTCTTTAAGATGTTTCTAGTTTAAGACAAAGTTACCAATTATCTTATTTAAGTTAAAATGATTATTTTGTAATGAGAATGTATATATATATATATGTGTGTGTGTGTGTGTGTGTGTGTATGATTTTAAATAATCAATATCATATCTGGTGTCTTTGTAAGAAATGAAGAAGTTCAATAGTCAACCCTATACGAGAAGAGGTGTGAGTTAGAGGTGTATTGTCGATAGCACGGGTTATGAGTTCCTAAGGCACGTTCAGCTGAGTTACTTAGAGATGAATTTGCCAACATACTTGCTCGTCTTGAACAAGAGAACAATCAAATACAAAGGCAACTAGACCATTTTCACGCAATCCAAAAAGTTATGAAGAATCTAAAGGGGAAGGCACAAGAGCAGCCATCAAGTCTATTAATAAAATTATCGCGTTAGATGATTTAAGAGATATCTCAGACTTCTTAGATTCAAGCAATGATGATTTCCAAAAAATTTTACCTACGAACATTAGACGTTGTTTTTAATGTCTACACATTCTATGCAATACAAAATGTTAGTGTTAATGTTTGACAAATGATGATTATGTACATTCAACTTTTGCAACTCTAAAAATTAACTGTTCATTAGTTTTGGCTAAGTTTATATGAAATCAGTTTCTCTTCTTTTCCCTGTTGTTCTTTGCTGCTACATATGATTCTTGTGCTCTAGTTGGACAATGTCCTCTGCTTTGTAATGTAAGAAAAACCTTAGAAAGTGAAATGCCTCTAGTTAGATATGTTAATGTTTCCAATATTTTGTCTGTGTAACTTGAAATGTTACACACATAACACTCATCACCCAAATTAGATTTATTGCACATTAATTGTAGGAAAATTTAATAGATTCAATACATACAGACTCATTCAAACAACACAGACCAACCACACATATGATTCAATAATACAAATAATTCATTTATATGAGTTGTTTGAGTCGCTGTATCATATACATGTATCCGTGTATCTTAGTTTTATTAGTGTACTACTTTATATAGATACATTACATACAGACTCATCCAACCAAACTAACCACCCACTCACTGAAAATCCATATGGCTCACACAAGGTCATCATTACGACAATATTTGGCTAACTTAGAAATAGGACAAATGCCTAAAAGCCTGGTAAGCCTCTAAAATATTTCATTCAAGTTATTGGTTTATTGTGGCATTGCTCCAAAGCTCCCTAATGTTGCAATTGTGATGATCGAAAGCCATTGATGTAAACCTTGGAAGCATAGTTGCACTCATGTAATTTTACATTCATGTAATTTTACATTGATATTGAGAAAATGTAACTACATCTTGTACCCGCAAAGACTCGCTAAAAAGTTTATAAGGGAATATGGAGATAAAACTCTCCAGTGTTGCTACACTCATTGCTCGTAATAGTAGCATTTGGCAAGTGAGGTTGGAGAAGGCTAGCATAGTTCGGCATTGTTTAGCCAAGTCATGTTCACAGTTCTACATGTGCTGCTCAACAGCTCAGCACTGTTGAACCCTGTTCAGTCATATCATTCATACTCACGTGAATACACAGATATGTAACCTTTTGTAATGCATTGTTTTCAATGATGCAGAGGATCCCTCAAAGGTGTAAGCAAAATATTGGGGGTGAGCTATCCACCATTACTACATTGATGTTCACAGTTTTGCATGTGATGCTCAATAGCTCGGCACTATTGAACCCTGACCACAAGTATCCATCCCCACTCACGTGAATACACAGATGTGCAACCCTTTGCAATGCACCATTTTCAAGGAGGCAGAGCATCCCTGAATTGGTTCATTATAATTTTGGGGGTGAGCTGTCCACCATTACTATACTGATATTCGCAGTGTTGCATATACTGCTCAATAGTTTCGCACTATTGAACCCTGTCTAGTCATATCACCTACACGCATGTCAATACATAGATATGCATCCTTTTGCAATGCACCGTTTTCAAGGATGCAGAGCATCCCTGAAAAGTTTATGATACATTTAACACAGCTTTGTACTGTCTCGTCAAGTTATGTTAGATGAAGCACATGAATACTGAATAGTCTTCAACAAGACATACCAAACTGGTTAGAGAAAAGTCTTAAAACCACATCCATCAGATATAAACCATACCACTAAATATAAGCATAAACATCACTAGTTTAAAATTTTAACAAGTTATCCTAGTACGAACTCTAATGGTCAACCACGTGAAATATTGAGACACTAAGCACAACAGACTTCCTCTCGATCACCTCGAAGACATAGACATCTTCTTCTTCTAAATTATTGTCTTTCAAAAATGCAACTCATCTCTTCTCGAATCTCATTGCTGAATAAGTTTTGATGGGGGGTAATAGCACAAGACATTGAAGTGTGACAAATTGCATCCCAATAATATACTTGGTAGAAAATTCAACAGATACGTACTACACAAGAAGGAGAAACAACTAAGCATTAAAGCATATATGTTTCAAGGCCATATTTAAGAAAACATCATGATCACATTCTGTATAAAGGCTCACCATATTATGCGGTTGCGAGGTACCCATGAAAGAAGGATTTTTAGGCTTGAACTTTTTGGCTGCTTGGATTGCTTTCTCTCTCTTCCTCTGGACATGCTAGAAAATATTTTCGTAACAAACTTTTTTCTGACATCATGTTTTGTGGGCAAATCGTCTGAAGGAGATATGATTGTATCATCTTCATCTAAGTCTATTATTTCTACATGATGATCTTCCAATTTACAGTTCTGTTGGGTGGATATTGAATCCCAGTGGTAGTCTTATCAAATATAAGAACATGGAAGCTTGAATATCCTTCATATTTGAAGACTAAAAAATAACCATTATAGATAGAATGGTATTCAACGAAATCCGACCAACCAAGTTTCTAGACCAAATGTTGTTATCAGCTTTCTTCAATCCCATTTGCCAAATACCACCATAGGGAGCAATGAGTGTAGCTACGGTGGGTAGCTCAGCACTACTGTTGAACCCTGACCACAAGTACCCATCCACACTCACGTGAATACATATAGCATCTCTGAAAAGTTTATGCATCAATTTTGGGAGTAAGCTGTCCACTATTGCTACATTGATGTTTGCAGTGCTGCATGTGCTGCTCAACAGCTTTGCACTGTTGAACCATGTCCAGTCATATCACCTACACGCACGTCAATACACAGATATGCATCCTTTTGCAATGCACCGTTTTCAAGGATGTAGAGCATCCCTGAAAAGTTTATGATACATTTAACACAGCTCGACACTGTCTCGTCAAGTTATGTCAGATGAAGTATAAGAATGCTGAATAGTCTTCACGTGAATAAATACACAACCTCCTTTGCAATACACATCACCAGCCCGCTGTTGTAGCACAAGTTATAGCTATATCAAACAGCTGCCTCAGTGAACCACATGCACCAACAAGCGCCATTGTATAGCCAAGTCATGTTCACAGTTTTGCATGTGCTCCTCAACACCTCACTGAATAATACACTGTCGAGTCATATCATCTTTATTCACGTGAATACTTACCCTTACATAAAGTCACATCCACATGAATACTTGCCCTTGCAAAACATCTACATATACCGAAGTCCCATTTACATCTATCCTTGCAAACATCTACACATATCGATCAGAAGTCACATTTTCAAATGTCAATGCGCAATTGGATGCTACCTCGTTTTCCAGATAACTATAGGAAGGAGAGAGATTCCTATGAAAGGGAGTACTACGCCGGACTACGGCGAGAGTGGGACTTTCATTTGAACAAGTCCAACGTTTTGCATGATGATCTCGTGCGACTCAGAGCACCTCTTGTCAACTGTATCTCGCTTACACTGTCATTGCGAAACATGCACCAATATGAACGTGTAGTGACAAAAAAAAGGAACAATCTGATGATACTCTATAGGTCTAGGTATCACATGCTACAGCTGGCGGAAGAGCTAGCCACTGCAACAAACAAGCAACTCACTCCGGCAGAACATAAAAATGTCATTAACTATGAGGACTACCTGTTAGAGTGAATGCCTATGTGGTATGTGTGTTATGTCTAGGGTTAAGCTAATAATGTTAGTAGCGTTAGTGTTCAATATGCAATGCATGCATATTGGTGACATCGTGTAAGTTATTTTAAGTTTTCCGTGTTATGTTGTAAGTGCTTATTGAAAAACATCATGTGTGGGAATATTTAACTTTTATGCGTTATGTGGGAATAATCTAGATTACGAATAACGTGTTTATTCCTCACAATCAATAATAAGGTTTACATAGTACAAATGCAACAACAGTGACACACACACATTTAAAACATAATTAAGCAAAATAGTTCTCTAACAAAGTCTAATTACACCACGACACAATTACTCTTCATCTGACATCTCCACGTCTGACTGATAAATGGGATTAGCAAGAAGTGATTGCATGAATTGTGCGTGCTCATACCACCCTTCCTCCATTGACTCTTGAATCTCGACTTGGGTCCGATATCAATTAAGACGTATCTTCATTCGATTATTTTCTTCTCTTATGTGGTTCAATGCTTTACAAAGTTCGTCGATGTCTTTGGGCATCTGCAATGCTAGTCGCCGAGGCACTAGCAACTTAAAACCAACCAACTTATCATAAAATATTTGTTGTTCACGAAATAATCAAGCCCACTCCTATCTCATGGTATTGTGAACATAAGCACTATTTCGCAGATTTGGATTGATTGGATAGTTGAACTCATCTTTTAATACCCAGCAACGACCCATAGCAGTGAACACATCGTGAGGCCTATAGAGTTGTGGGTTGCCAAAACCAGACATTAATGTTGAATACAATAACGACAAATGATCAAGTTAACAGTGTGTATCAACTGTTAGTAAATAATGTAATGTTGCATAATATGGTACATAACAAAGACATTCATAAATATATGTACTATTACATGCTAAAAATGAAATACTAACACTAACATTTGACCATATACATTAGACGTTGTTGTTAATGTCTACACGTTGTGTGTAATAAAAATGTTGTTATTAATGTTTGACCAATGATGATTATGTATACGCTCCTATATGATTATGACCAATGATGATTATGTGCAATTCAAAATGTTGCTATAGTAAAGATTTCATTCTCTTGTGACCAACGTTTACTACAACAAACAACCAAAATCACACCAATGTACTTCACACTCATTCAACCAAAAAAATAAAAATTCAATACAATATCAAATGAAAATACCATTGCCATAAAATTCTGGTGTGAGTTTTTTACTTGAAGTGATACAAATTTTAGTTGAGTCTGGAAGCAATTGTGGAACTTTGGAGCAGAGTGGAATTCAGTTCAGATGGAAAGCAAGACACTCTGAATGGGAGGGGATGCACAGGTAATATACGAGAATAACTCGATTTTACGGAGTTCGAGTATGCTTTATAACTCGACATTCAATTAATCTAGTTACATTAAAAGACATTGCTTGACACCAAGACAATGTGAAAATAGCTTTAACAAGAGTATAACGCAAGATTTGTATAGTCGATTACATAACTTGTTTTTCTTATAATCGAGTTATTTAGGGATTAATGAAAGAAAATGCCACGCTGGTTGTCCAGTGTGGCACAAAGCCGAAGCTAACTCGATTATGTTATAGTAGAGTTCTTCACATAACTCAATTTTACTATTATTGAGTTAGAAAAGAGGGGCATTTCCTTAATTAGTTTGAGAAAGAGGATAGAACGCTGCTTCTTTTGCCCGAAAAGGGCATTTCCCCATTTTCCTCCTGAAGCATACTATACAGCAAATGTTTCATTTTCGTGCAAATGTGGCAGGTTTGGAACAATAGCTCTTGTATAAACTTACCCTAATTCTATTCATGTACTAATTCTTGCAATCTAAATATATTTGCATACGCATGGGAATTAGATTGAACTGGCACAATGTACCAAATTATGGAAAACAAAACACGAATGTATAGAGATCTATCATCAAAGGAGAGCCGAATCATGTGATAAGACTTTCGATGAGGACTATACATAAACTTGTTAGATGCATTGATATATATATATATATATATATATATATATATGTGTGTGTATATGTATATGTAAGTAACTCAATAGTATTTTGAATCTTGAGCTTTTTGGACCTATAGCCCGAATCATTATTCAATTTCAGAGATGTGAATCTTATGATAAATCAAATGATTGTAACTACATCCCAATTAAAATAAAGGATAGTTCTTCCCGGAACAAGTAATATCAAATCAAACCAATTAGATTGCCACCTATACTTCGTAATAAGGACGGTCCAACTGACATCTTAAAGCCCCTAAATTTTTTATGTTGTTTCATGAAGATTCCTTTAATTTTTTCCCCCACTAGTTAGGTACAACAACTTTTTTTTTTTTTGCTTGGAGGTACAACAACTTTGATACAATACCAAATAGACATTCAAATAAGATAGACATATTCAACTCTTACTTTAATTTACTTTTAAATTTTTTTTACTGTACATGTGCTTAGAAATATTTTAAAATTATCTATCCAATAAGATGGTAGTGATCTCAATTATCTATTCAAAATTACTAAAATTTCCCATAAAATTTATGACACAGAGAGAGAGAGAGTTCACTATATCACAAGCGCAGATAATTTTTTCTTTTCTTTTATAAAATATGATTGTATTGATTAATGTTGTACAAATGGTGTTATATTAGTCAAAGATAATTAAATTCAATATTTAATGAGATTTAATTTAATTAAAAAACTTAAAAATATATTTTGTAAAAAAGTCTTTGAAATTTTATCCAGTGTGAGAAATATCAAGTAAACCAATAAATCACTATTTGTCAGTTATTTATTTATTTATTTTAAGGTTTGGGCACGACTGTGATACAAAATTCAACATTTAATGTGTTTTGACTTAATTAAAAAACTTAAAATATATGTATGTTTTTAGACCCCTTAAAACATAAGTTGATTAACCTAGTTATTTAGCCAAGTGATTACTTAGGTAAATTATTCAAATCTAGGTTAACACAAGTAAATCATATCATGTAAACAATGCAGAAAATAAAGAACACAACGATATGATAACCCAAGAAAACCAAACCAGTAAAAAACCTAGGGAGGATTTAACCTAGCTATTCTCAAGGTAAAACAGATCCACTATGAAAGATATGAAGTTTTACAATAGTAACTTAGATCACTAATATCCTATTGCTACCTTGAGTAGAAAACTTACTAACACGACCACGTGACAGCTCCGAGTCCACGGACTACTTCTTTCTTGGATTCATAGCAATCACAAGTACTCCCACTTGTGTTTTTCTTTAAGCTCCTTATGCAGCAACTAAAGTGATTACCAAGCTCTCGACATCAATCTTGATCTTGATAACCCTAAATGTGTATAAAGGCAAACACCTCTATATCTCAAAGAGATTCACACACACAGCATAAACAACAACCTGAAAACGTGGCTAGGGTCCTTTTATACTTAAGCCAAAACATAAAAATCCTACATGTCATATGGGCTTGGGCTGAGATAGAAAATTCTACAGAAAAACATTTTGCACGAGCTTCGATTGATCAAATCTAATTTTCGATCGATTAAGCCTTGTAGAAAGTGAATAGTAATTTTCTGCAATTACTCAATTCCAACTTCACAATAAACGTACTTTGAGCAGCCTAAATCTAGACTTAACGTTTTGATCATGGTTTGCCAACATTACATATTGAAGTTCTAAAACATTTAGATCTTAAATCCTTAGAACCTAACAAACTCCCCCTTTGGCAATCCGTGACAAAACACATAATAAAACAAAATGCTCAAAGTTACAAAAACAGCGCATTACAATAAAATTGCCCAACCAAAAACAATTCAACCTAACTACTATCTATCAATTGCAAGTGTAAACAGCAGCATGACTGAATCAACCTGTATATTCCTAAAACACTTCAACAAACACATAAACGCATGTGTGGAAAATACAAGTAAAACAAAATAAATTCTTGATTTCACAAAACATAAAATAAAAGACATATATCATGAATAACCTCATAATATAAATCAATAGCCAATGTAGCATAATGTGAAACAAGAAACAGAAATAAAAAATAATGTCTCCCCCAAACATATACATCACATAAAAATAAATACATCTAGATAAATACATCATGAGCCAAGAAAAATAAATACAAGATGAAGCACCTAGATACAATCTAAAGCTCCAAAAACTCAAAATCTCCCCCTATCTCCATCCATATGTACTCCCCCTTTTTGTGACGAATTGCTGAAGGGTAATCAAGATTCATCATCAAAAGGAGGTGGTGGAGGTGACCATCTAATGCTCGCCAAATCTGCATGCAGGGCCTCAAGCTCCGTGAGTACATCCACCAAAAGTTGACCATGAGCCACTTGAACGGTTATGACAGTGTCCAACATACACCAAATGCTAGAATCACCTGAAGTAGAAGGTGGAGGATCAACAGCGGTCGTCGAATCAACATACTCCCCAGCTGTGGATCACCTGAAGAAGGAGGAGGTGCAACACCCGAAGAAGACTCTATACAAGGGCGTTTAAAGCTAGCTCTCATCTGAGCAACTTTCTACCTAAGGAAGGTGGCATCTATAGGAGCTATAATGTGTACAAGCTCAGAAGCAGGAAACTCATCTAAACCTAGATGCAACAAAATTTGATGTATAAAAATAGAGAAGAAAAGACCATGTGTAGTAGAACTACTCTTATGAACCTCAACCAAGGATTGAATGAAAAGAGTAGGAAAACTCATAGGAGCATCTGTCACAAGGGCATACAAAAATGCACATCTCTCAATAGGAATGGTGTGCAAGTGAGAGACAAGCCAGATGGAACGAAAAAAAATTTGGAAAAACAAGTAATGAATCTCGGTCATCATAAGGGTATACAGGCTACTATACCTTAGGCACCCCAAGAGCAGAGGCCACTACTGAAGGAGTAATGACATACTCTTCACCCCGTATCCAACTCTTCACAAACTAAGTGTTGGAATCATTGGAGTGGACAGAGAGGTTTGAGTAGAACTCTCTAATCAAGGTAGCCAAAGGAGGATCTATATTCAACAAAGGTAACCAGCCTCGACGCTCAAAGTTCCTCCTAATTTTCAGATCTAGCTCATCTAATACTACCCCCCTCTCAACCCAAACATATCTAAAGATGTTCAGCTTCTTATAGGTTTCTTGGTTTTTCTCAATTCGAAACCTATCACTATCAAAGGCTAGAGAAGAAAAGGAGGTGGATGTCCTATAGGCTCTAGTCTTTCTAACCATGATGCTAAGAATTGGAAAGGATAGATAGAAAAGAAACCAAAGAAAGAAAACAAAGAAAACCAAGGGCAGACTGTATTAGACGTGGTTAGAGAGAAAACAACAATTGAAAATATCACTCTATATGATGCATGAACAGAATAAACACATGATGTATGCTCTAATACATTGAGAACAGTCCAATTATATTTTGAAAACCAAGAATTGACTTGAACATAGAATTTATAACAAAAACCCCAAATTTTGAAAACCCACTTTCAAAAATTTAACCAAATCGAGTAATTAATCATTACACTAGATAGAAATCATCATATAACGACATAATCAATCAATTTCACAAGTCAATTTTACCAAATTAAGTCCAATTGAACAAACTCTCCAAATTTGTGTAGTTACAAGCCCTAGAATTTCAAATTGTTCTCAAATCACCAAATTAATCAAATTAAAGCAATGGAAACATGTTTACATCAGCTTAAAAAAAAAAAAAAAAAAAAAAAAAAAAAAACCCGTTGATCAATTTGGATAGAACCCAACTCAAAAATAAAAAATCCCAAATTCCTATAGGTCTGAAAATTTCCCTAAAATGCATGAAAAAAAATGAATAAACTAAGAAAGAAATGGTATAAAGGTCTTACCGGCACTATAGCAGGACAAAAACCTTAAGAAAAATTTGGAAGGAAAACGACAAAAATTTGACTTGAATTTGAATCAGTCGGAGAGAGAGAGAGAGAAGCTTTTGAAAAGCTTGAAAAAGTGAAGAACACGTGAAAAAGCTTGTTTTTAAAAAAACTCTTTAAATGACTTTCGATCGGTTGAAAATTAGATTCGATCAATCGAAAATCACATTCGATCAATCCAGCATCAATTGAGAAGAGATCAAGCCAGGCAGATTCAAACTAAGTTTTTTATCGCAATTTCGATCAGTCGAGCAACAGGTTCGATCGATATAAAATCTAGAAAAATCATTTTTTTTGAAAAACAAAACATTTTAATGCAAAGACTTATCAAAGCATAATGTTTCATGAATAGAATGCATGAGTATGAGATGAAAATTTTTTCAAAAACACTTGAATTTAACCCAGATCTTCCAAAAAAAAAGATTTTCAATCAATTTGTCCTCAAATCTCAAACTTTAAACATATTTTGCATTAAAATCAAGGAACTTTTAATCTTGGATGGCCACAATAAGATCACACACAATATAATGTATTAAGTTTAGCAAAAAGTAACTTGTACAGTGTGTATAACTAGCAATAGCTTGAGATACATGTGAGGTGATAAGTAAATAGTGATCAATCACAATTTCTACAAAATTCATCACATAAGTTTGAAAGTGACT
Organism: Quercus lobata; assembly: GCF_001633185.2. NCBI lineage: Eukaryota > Viridiplantae > Streptophyta > Magnoliopsida > Fagales > Fagaceae > Quercus > Quercus lobata. Next base: position 76,785,062 of record NC_044908.1, read on the forward strand.
ATCACCTAAAGAGTTACATCATATAACTCTCACATCTCCTAGAAAACAAACTTGCAATCATGTAAGTTTATTGATTTGCCTCATAATGTACACAACAATTTTATTTGATTTGAAACTTATTAGGATAGCCAAGATAATGTACTCACCAATTTTATTTTAATTTGAATTTTATTATAAGCCGAGGCTACATCTAATGTTCTTTTTGTGCATATGTTACACTTTCTCGAGCACAAAATCATATGATATGCACTAAGGTGTTCATGATTGGCTAGTAAATAGTGGTGAGATGGTTATTTATGTTTTTTTCTTAGGAATTTTTAATCCTTACAATCAAAAGCATGTGAAGATTAAGATCATGTGATCAAAAACTATAAATATCTCCCACACAACATGCACCACAAAGCTCAAACTAGTAAAATGTAATAAAATAAACTCAGTCAAGCTAAACAAGATACATAAACATGTCATGTAAAGATAATATGGCCAACCTTAATTTCAAATCGAAGAAAAATAATGCAAAACCCATTTTCGTTTCCCTTTTTTTTGTTTTTATTTTTTATATTTGAAAATAATAACAAAAACAACCTAGCATGAAATGCGTGAATGTTATGCAATGCAAATCTTGGAAACAAAGAAAACAAAAACAATAAAGAAGAATGGTCACAAAGAATAAAGAGATGAAGCACAAGGACCAAGTCAGAAAGACTCAATTAGATCGAGCCTTTTGCATCCAAAACATTTTAGATGCAACTTTTGCATTAGAGTTATTATTCATATTAGAATGATGAGCAATTCCAGGATTGGAATAAATGTTTAAAGCCTTTACTAAATCACCAATAAGTACTATGGGATCTTGTGCTTAAGGCACATGTACTTTTGGCTTATTTGCTTGCTTAATAGCTTGCAACTTAAAACAGTTTGGATGAATGTGCCTAGACTTTCCACAAAAATGACAAACCCATGCAGGTCTATCATGCAACTTATCCTTAGGAAGGGTAGAATTCTTAGACTTAGACTCTTTAAGATTAACCTAATATTCCTAGGAGGTGTAACTTCTACTGGTTTGACATTCTCACTCACAGGAGACTTAGAAGAAGAAACAAAGTTTGTGGAATGAGTTTCAGACACAGAGATGCTTTCTACAAAACCTAGTCCAGTTTTGTCTGAGGGAGACTTCTGAATTCTCAACATATGATCAAGTTTAGAACTAACAGACCTATTTATTTGTTCTCTAGCAATAGATAATTCAAGTTCCGAGTTCTTAACTTTATCAAATAATAGTATGTTCTCATTCTTCACCTTATCTAACAATTCATTAGCATTAAATAGTTTCAACAACAAGTTTTTTCTTATCAAGTTCAAGAGAAGTAATTTTCTTTAACCTTAAATTAACATTCATAGTATCCTTTACAGCAACCTTGCAAAACATATTATAGGCTTCTTGCAAATCATCATTCTTAGAGAGTTTCCCATCTAAAGGGTTCTCATCAATAATAATACTTTCATCAACTACAGCAGTAGCTGTGAAAGCAATGAAGCTTCCATCCTCATCACTATCAAACTCATGATCAAAAACTTCATTATCACTAAGGGTTACAGCCATAGCTTTACCCTTTGATCTCAAGAATGTAGAACATTCTGATTTTACATGACCATACCCCTGACAACCAAAACATTGTTGACCCATAAAATTATTAGAGGTTTGACCTACTTTCTCTTTAGGGTTTTTAGTATTGTTTACTTTAGTGGGATCATTCCTCCTAAAATTTCTAGGTTCAACATTGTTTTTATCTCTTGCCCTTTTGTTATTGTTCCTAAGAAAAACTCTAAAGTTCTTGGCAAGATATGCAATCTCTATAGCAAAGAGTTCATCATTAAATCCATTCCCATCAACAGCATTAACTGACTTAAGAAACAAACACTAAATTAACACTCTTCACTCTCTATGTTGACGTTTTTGTGTTTGTGTTGGTATCTATTTCATTTTCTTCTTTCTTTTAAGATAAACCAAAAAAGTAAAATTAAAACAAAAATAAATAAATCTTTATCTTTCTCTATCTCTCTTAGGTCTCGTTTGGGAGGAGTGAATGGAATGGAATGGAAATGAATGAAAAGAATAATTTTAGAATATTCTTCCCTTCCCTTATTTGAGAGTTTAAATGGGTGGAATGGAAAGTCCATTCCCTTGTTTGGGAGTTTAAGTGGGAGGGAATAGAATAGGTAGGAGGGAACACTCATTCCTCTCTATTCCCTTAAAACCTCAAATTTTTATTTCCCCCAAAATTGGGAGGAATATGAGGGAATAGAATTAGATTTAATGATTTTTTTACTAAAACCCCCCAAAATACCCCTATATATTCAACCCTTTATTTTAAAATAGGGGTTTAATAGTAATATTGTCATAAAATGATTCCATTTCATTCCCTCCATGTTACTCCTAAACAAGATTACTTACATTTCATTCATTTTCATTTCTTTATTTTAAAACATTCAATCAAAGTTACTTAATTCCATTCCATTCCATTCTTTTCCATTCCTTTCCCTTACTTAAATGCATTCCATTCCATTCATTTATGATCATTCCATTTCATTCCCTTATGAACTCCCAAATAGAGCCTTAGTCTTTGTGTTTGGCATCTGTCTCTTTATGTTCTTTCTTTTCAGATCCAGGTCCATGACTTTCTCTTAGATCGGGTTGAAAAATATCCCCAAACCCTCGAACGAGCTGCGACTTTCTATTCCGATGAGAAGCGCTGAAGCCACGGCTTCCCGTAATGACGGTGCTAAGTCCAAGCCTTTCAACCTCAAGGAAAAGCCTTTCCTTCATAGAGTGATCCTTCACAATATGGATCTTCAATGGAATTTGAGCCTCCAAGAGCGGCTGAGCCAGATTGTTGGCTTGTTTGTGTTTGTATCTTTCTTTGGTTGATTGGTTGGTCTGATTGGTGATCGTTGGTTGGATTTTTTGTTGGTGTGAGTTTCGAACTTGCTTGAGGTGGGTTTGCTGGGTTTCAACTTACTTGAGATGTGTTTTTCTAGGTTGAGATTTTTTTTGTTTGGGTTGGTTGTGTTGTATTTTGGTAAAAATGGCCCACTATCACTATTTAGCAAAAAAATTAGTAATCTACCACTGTCTTGGAAATATGTAGGGACCTACCACTGTTTTGAAAACTCGAGTTTGCTGTGAAACTTAAGTTCCAAAAACTCGAGTTCTTTGAAAAAAATACTTTGAAAAATTTTGAAATTTTTTTATGGTACTCGAGTTTATAGAACTCGAATATCCAGAAAGTGATAAATCCTTACATATTTCCGAAACAGTGGTAGATTACAACATAATTTGTGAAAATGTGTATTTGGCTATTTTCACCTTGTATTTTTGGATTGATTTGGTACTTTGGGGTTTTGGGATTTGATGATTTTGCTGGGTTTGAGAAAATGGTGCCTTTGAGATATATGATTTTGTTTTTGAGCTGAAATTTTTTGGGTTTTTGTGTGTTTGTTTCCTAAGAAAATTTGTAGGTTTGCTAAGGGAAGAACATGAAATTCATGTGCTGGGAAAGAAGAAATGTTTTTATGAAAAAAAAAAATTAATGTTTATTTTTTTTAAAATTTTTTGATCTGAATTTTTTTCTATTTTTTCTGGCATTTAAAAAATGTCAAATAAATTTTTTTAATCATATTTTAATGATCATGTCAACAAGTAGAGACTTCGTGCCATGTCAGTAAGTAGAGACTCCATTTGTCACGTAGAATTTTTATGTTAGTGGATTGACGATAGGGACTAAATAAAATTAATTTTCTTTCTTTGAGGAATAAAAATGAGATTCGACCAGTCAAAGGACCAAAATATATTTTCGCCTTTCGCTAAAGAATGTACATTATGTACTCGAAACAAAGACTTTTTACATCTTCAAGTCAAAGTTTCAACAATTCAGCCATCTTGGATCCCTCACACGTAATTTACTCGTCTTCGTTGGGTGTTCTTTAATATAGAAAAAGGACAAAGGAAAATAGTGGCCTATTGGGTACTGTAGTTCTCGAAACCTAACCCATTAGGCATATTATATTCCGTAGTCTATACATTTTTAGGTAAATAAAACGCGCCACATTGAATCTAGACCCAAAAAAAAAAAAAAATAGACATCGATTTAGAACTATCATGTTTGAAAAGAACAAAGAAGTTGATAGAAAAGTGATGCAGGATCTGGAAGCGATAAAAAGTAAAATGTGTCTATTTCTAGAAAATAAGAAATGTATTTACTTTTGAAAATAACTTATATTTATAAGAGTCTTTGAATTCACAAGAAGTAAGGGGTTTGGAATTCACTAGAAAATAGAGAAACAAAAGTATAAGTGTTATTGATTGAATAATTGTTAAAAAAATATTTACAAACTTGGAGGCCTTTTTAAAGGCCTTGTAAAGGATGACAAATATAAAAATATATTTTAAAATAAATACTAATTAATTAATACCTAATCATAATAGAAATAAATTCAATCGAAAAAGGATTACAAGCACCCAAAAAAACAAGGAAATAAATACCCTAAACCTAAAATAACAAAAATTACATAAAAATACTGAAATTAATGAATTACAAAAATTAAATTATAAATTATGTCCTATATCATACTCACTCACTTGAAGGAAAAAAAAGAAAAAAAAAAACCTTGTCATCAAGTTGACCGTCAAGACCTAAAATCTTCCATGCCAAGCAAGCAAATGCTTGGAATACTTGAGTCCCTTGGTCGGCTTTCCAAACTTACAACTCATCAATGGAATAAACAAATCAACAGGTTGAGTCCCTTGGCCTACATTAAATTTGTTTACCAATAGGTTGACCATCAGTTACATCTTTGCGACAGTTACCCTATTGTTTCCATGCTCCAACAACGCCATTGTTAACCACTAGACCAGGATAATTCAATGCTCTAATGCCAGCTGATGCAGAAGTGACAAGAAGCAGAACACATTTATTTCTAGAAATAAGAAACAAAGCACATATTTGCTACTTAAAATAACCTCAAATTCATTAGAGTCCTTGAATCCACACGGAGAAAGGAGACTGGGATCCACTAGAAAATAGAGAGACAAAAGTCTGAATTTTATTGATTGAATAATTGTTAAAAAAACATTTATAGACTTTGAGTCCTCTTAAAGGGTAGGTAAAAGTTGATAGAAAAAAAATATATTATAAAATAAATCCTAATTAATACATAATCATAATAGGAACCAAATTTGACCTAAAAAGTAATAAAAACACCTAAAAACAATTGAAATAAGTACTCAAGCCTAAAATAACAAAATTATAGAAAAATACCAAAATAATGAATTACAAAAATGAAATTGTAAATTCTATTCTACATCAAACCCCTCCACCTTGGAAAGAACTCATCCTCGAGTTGATAGTTGAGACCTAAAATCTTCCATGCTAAGCAAACAAATACTTGGAATACTTGAGTCCATTGGTCTTCTTTCCAAACTTGCAACTCATCAATGGAATAAACAAATCAACTTGAATATTCAATATGAGTTTTGATAATTGGTGACACATCAGTATATAATTTTATTGTATTAAAACTTATAGTATCCTTAGCTTTACACATGAAAGAAACGTATCAAGAAAAGGATTGCAGTGCCACTAGACTCAATGACAGGGCCATATGAGTGTACATGAATCCTCAAAATTTTTAGAGATGACTTAGCACCACAAACACAAAAATGCATCTATATTAGAGGTGCTAAATTTAAAAATTTTGAACAACTTGCTATAGTGAATTACTACTAGTAGTAGTCCACTATAGCAAGTTGCTACTTGCTTTTATGGGTTTTTTTTATTCTCTCTCATCTTAGCCTCTCACTCTCTATTTTGAGGGTGGATATATGTTTTATATTATTTTAATGGGTGTTTACATTATTTTAATAGGTGATGTGCTTAAGTAAAAGATGAGATGTAAGGTGTATTTTTAAATGGTGTGTTAAAATAGATAAAGTAGGTTTTTGAAGTGTTAAAAGCTAAATTTTTTAGTATCACCAATGTAAATGCATTAGCACATGGGATGTAGAACCTTTTTGGCTGTTTGACTTATTGAAATAACTTTTATTTTACAGTTTTAGCAACTCCAATATGAATGCTCAGAGAGAGAGAGAGAGAGAGAGAGAGAGAGAGAGAGAGAGAGAGAGAGAGAGAGAGAGAGAGAGAGAGAGAGAGAGAGAGAGAGAGAGAGAGAGAGAGAGAGAGAGAGAGAGAGAGAGAGGCAAAACATCTAATATCACAAAAAAAAAAAAAAAAAATATACGCAACTTTTGTCACAACTATTTATGTGATAGACTGTGAATGATAGAGAAAAAGTTATGGGTTAATATGAAAATAATAAATAGTCAATTACGATTTATCAGGTAAAATAGTTGTAACAAAAATGGTAATTTTTTTATATAATAGTAAAATTTTCGTAGAAAGAGCTCTGTCATCGGTCCAAAGCCAAAAGTAGAAAAACTGGAAAAAAAAAATGTTGCAACTTGGAAGAAATTGAAATAAATAACGTAATCGGGTTTTAAATGGTTTAATACTTCTTTTTACCAACTACCAAATTGAAATAAAATACGCAAGTTGGGAAAAGAAATGATGCAAGTGGTTCTTTTTCTTTTCATTGTAAGCTTTAACTTGTCTAATGATACAAATAAAAAAAAAATGTCTAACCTTTTTTTATATATATTTTTATGATCCTATCAATTGGTGTTTTTAAAAGATTGTCGCTTGGTACATGTGTTTAAATATATATTTTTAGTTTTTAAATAATATTACACGTATTTCTATATATTTTTCACTTACATGTATTTTCAAAAAAATATAAACAACGTTACTAGAACAATATTACCAAACGGCTTTAGAAAATTTTTAATCTATATGAAGTATAAAAATTTTTCAAAATATTAAGGTTATGTTTGGTAACAGTTTTTGTTTTCTATTTTCAAAAACTTGTTTTTGAGAATATAAAGAAAAAATAATTTTCTTGTATTTTTTAAATAAAAAATATGTTTGGTTAGCTGATATTAAAAAAATAGTTTTTTCAAAGAAAAAAATCGAAAATACTAAAATATATTGTTACTAGAATTTGAACTCTAATGCTAACTTATTAAATGAGACAGATTCATTAAATTAAATGCGTGTTTTGATTGACTTTTGAAAAATTGAAAATTGAAAACAGTCTTTTGCATGTTTTCAGTTTCCTTTACAAATTGAGTTTTGAGAACAATTTTTGTTTTGGACAAAATTTAGTTACAAAATTAGTTGTAACTTAATGTTACAAACCCAATCAATAAAATAAATATTACAACATATTTTGAAAATCTAACCGTTGAATTGTGCGTATTTTACGCCTTTAATACACATGTTAAATTTTGTATTAATCGAATATCATTTACTATATGATCTATAAGCTTATATTTTGTGCATAATTTTAAATTACAAAAACTTGTAATTTAAAAAATTTATTAATGACATAACTATTGATTTTTAATTTTCTTGAAATTTTGCAAGTATGGATGATATAAGAAGAAAATGTAATCCAATGGTGGATTTGTCAAAATTCACTTCCAATAAAAAGAGATTAAATAAGTTTGTAGCTTAAGATTACAACTAATTTTGTAGCTAAGCTTCGTATTTTTATTTATTGTCTATTTTGAGTTGTCAAACAAGTTTTTTTGTCTCAAAAATAGAAAATTGTTTTTGAAAACAGAAGATAAGAAGAAAAAAAATAGTTGACAAATATACCCTAAGTTATTTTTTAACTCTTTAATAAAATATTTCTCAAAAATATTTCCTAAATTAATATTATTAAGGCTTCCGTTAACTTTTTTTTTTTTTTTTAATTTTAAAAAACTATAAAATGGGCTAAGAAAAGAAATGTTGGAAGTCGTGACTCGTGATCGAGAAATTGAAATAAAATAAGTTGGAAGTTGTAGAAATTTATAAAGAGCGGCTGTCTTTACTTTTATCACCCACGCTCAATCAGTTTTTTTAATGATTTAATGCTTCTTTTTACCAACTACTTCCCCCGGACCTCCACCCCCATGTTACTTCCTCTTTAGTTTAGTGGTTCTCTTATTTTTTTTGAACTAGTATGCTTTAACTTGTCTAATCTTCTTCTCAAAAACAAAACAAAAAAAAAAAAAAAAACTTGTCTAATCACATAAATAAAATTTGGGTTATAACTGGCCTGGGGCTTTTTTTAAAATTATTAAATAGGATGAGGTATATTTGATTAGGTATGAACTTGTAATTTTCATTCGTAAAAATTTATGGCAATTCATATGAATTTTTATCAAATAATTACATTTATATGTTTGCAAATAATATATATTTTTTAAAATTTATTAATATATAAATATATGTTTTAAAATAGTCATAATCTCGAAAAAGTACACTAATACTTAATTATTGGTATCAAAACGTTTCACTTTCCAACTTAAATTGAAATGGCTGCTGGTACAATATTGACTTGATTGACTTTTTGTTGTTATTGTGAGTATCTTATTAACTTCATTGGCTTAAACACAAATACTATGTTTGGTTTGAGATGAAGAGAGGGGAAAGGAAGAGAAATTAAATATTTTCCACTGTTTGGATAGCATTAAAGAAGAAGAAAAATGAACTAAATTTGATGAAAAAAACTATCATTGGGTTCACATTTTTCCCTTCCCCTTATGTTTTTTTTTCTCCTCTTCCATTTCCTTCTTGAAGCATAGGTAAGTGGGAAAGGAACACCACCATAAAAAAAACTATTAACTAATGCTTGACTTTACTCTTGTCATGGAGTCAATAATTATTGCACTTATAATGGAATAACTATTACAATCCTTTTAAAAATGAATAATTATTCCTTATTACGAAGAATGACAAGTATTGGGAGTGTGGGAAAGATGCATCATAATTTATCATATTATTCCAGTTTTTGATTCATTCATTTTGCACTTTTTTTTTTTTTTTTTTTTTTTTGGTTGAAAAGGATGATATGCATAGATTAGCTAGCCATAAAAGGCGAAGTATTGGCTACAAGCCTTAAAGAGTACAACCCATAAGCATCAGATTCTAATTTGATACAAAGCTCATCTGAGTTAGGAGCATCTAAAACTACAAAAGTCCCTATCATGTTGCAGCCTCCTTTTGCGAGATGATCGGTGCATCTATTCGCTTCCCGGTAAACATGGTTGATCCTGACTTGGCTGAAATGGCGGAGAAGGTACCTGCAGTCATTGAGCAGAGAAGAGTAGGAGTTATTGACAGATTTTGAAGAAAACATCAGGTCTACAACTACTTTGGCATCTAGCTCCACAAGCAGTTGAGTGATGCCTAGTTGGGAAGCAAGCATCAAACCATCTTTTAAAGCCCAAAACTCAGCTATAATGTTGGATGTAAACCCAATATTCCTCATGTAGCCTTTTACCCAACTCCCATGATGATCACGTATAAGACCACCTCCACCCGCCTTGCCCAGATTGCCAAAAGAGGCACCATCGGTATTCAATTTAAACCAGCCCATTGGCGGTTTGTTCCATCGCACTTGAATAGAAATTTGTCGCTTTATTTTCTGGCCTTTGCTAACACAATAGAAATATTCTCTTGTAGTCTGAATGCAAAGGTTTTTTAGCTTCGGGTTGAGAGGGGAGTTATCAAAAATTGCCTTGTTTCTTTGTTTCCATAACAGCCACACAGCGAAAGGAAATTGGGCATTCCAAGGAAGGCCATTAGCATGTATACTGCTGCTGCACAAGCAGTTATGTTTCAACCAGCTCATAAGATCAAGAGAAAGGAAATCATTAAGAGCTTGAGGCACTCCCATGCTCAGCCAAAATCTCCTAGCAGCTGGACAGTCTCTTAGAACATGTAAAATTGTCTCTTCCTGCACAGAACACAAAGGGCAGAGACTGTTGCAATTGATGCCTCTTTCCTTGATGACTTGCTTCACCGGAACACTCCTATGGTTACACAACCAAAAGAAGTGTTTGATTTTTGGTAACGTGTCCAATTTCCAAAACCAACAGTCTGTGAAAGGAAGGGGCTTAGGCAAATCCTCAATGGCTAAGAGATAAGCCGATGCCACATTAAACTCCCCATCAGGGGAGAGTTTCCACATCAGGGAATCATCCTTATCACCAAAAGCCTGGATATGTATGGCTTGAATTCTAGCTATAATTTGCCTTGGTAACTCAAAGGAAACATTCTCCCATTTCCAGGTTCCATTTTGATGCAAATCAGCAACAGTCCAATGTTCTTCAAACTGTGTGAGTGGGCCTTCTATAAGATCTCTAACAGCATTTCCTTTAACCCAATTACTCTCCCAAAAGCTCAATCTTGACTTGTTACCCACATTCCAGCAGATGCCTTGCTTAAAGATAGGAGAACCCACCTTAATCGCAGCCCAATTCGAGGAACAAGGCAGCTTGTCGGGATCTATGGACTTCCCACGTTGATGAGAGCAATATTTGTACAATAGAACTTTAGCCCACATAGAATCTTTCTCATGGTATAAGCACCAATTCAGCTTCGCAAGTAAAGCTATGTTCTTTGCTCGTGCTGCTTGTATACCGAGGCCTCCCTCCTCTTTAGGCCTGATAATCTTGCTCCACCCCACAAGATGCAGCCTTTTCTTTTCCATAGATGAATCCCAAAGGAAATCCCTGTTTATTTTGTCAAGTTTTTCACATAAATGGCTTGGAAGAGCCACCCCTTGCATGATATAGTTAGGAATTGCTGCCATGGTAGATTTAATGAGCACGGACCTACCTGCAAAGGAGAGGAATTTAGCCTTCCAGCCTGAGAGTTTTGAAATCACCCTCTCAACAATGAAATTATATCTATTCCGGGCTACACCTTTATGGTTTAAGGGAAAACCCAAGTATTTCCCTAAATGAGAGGTTTCATGTATGTCAATCACCTCACAAATATTTTCTTTGACAGTAGGAAGAACATTTGGAGAGAAGTAAATACATGACTTTTCAGTGCTAACCACTTGCCCAGATTCTTTACAAAATTTGTTTAATACCTTCTTGATGGATTCAGCCCCTGCCTTATTAGCTTTGGCAAAAAGCAACAGATCATCCGCGAAGAACAAATGTGAAATACCCAAGTTTTTCCTGGATGCTTTCAGTGGGGTCCATTCATTCTTTCTACAACTTTCATTGATAAGAAACCCAAGGTATTCCATGCAGAGAATGAATAGATAAGGAGAGAGCGGATCCCCTTGTCGTATACCTCTCGTGGGCTTGAAGGAATTTAGCTTGGCACCATTGAAGAGAATAGCAATAGTTGTAGACGAGACACAACTCATAATTAGCTTGATTTGATCTTCAGGAAATCTAAATGCAAGGAGCACATTACAAATGAAAGACCATTCTATTCGGTCATAGGCCTTAACAAGATCAACTTTGATTGCCATAAATCCCGCCTTTCCCTTCTTCTTGTCTAGAGAGTGAATAAGCTCTTGTGCAACAATCACATTATCCAATCCTCTTCTTCCAGGCACGAAGGCAGTCTGATTGGGAGAGACAAGTTTATCTAAGAGGGGTCTAAGACGTCCCACAATAATCTTAGTCACCACTTTATAAATGGTATTGCATAAGCTAATCGGCCTAAAGTTGTTTAGACTTTCCGGGTTAGGGCATTTAGGGATTAATGAAATAAGAGTCTCATTTAAAAAATCTGGAATCAATCTCAACTCAAAGATGCTTGAAACCTCCTTGCACACAGCCAAATTAACATCTACCCAAAAGTATTGAAAGAAACCCACGTGTAGTCCGTCCGAACCGGGGGCTTTAAAGGCTTTTAGGGACCAAAGCCCCTGCTTAATTTCCTCATCCGAAACAGGGGCAGCCAGGCAGGATCTCTCTTCTTCAGATAGAAAGCAGCAACTAAAGAATTTCACCTCTGAGTCAAGAGGAGCTTCAACAAGTTCAGTCTGAAAAATTTCTTGAAAGCCTGAGAGGATGAGATTTTTAATATCCTCTTCATTAGTTATCCACTCCCCCACCGAGTTTTTTAAGCTTCGAATCTTGTTTCTATGCCTCCTAACCAAAGTAGAAACATGGAAATAAGAGGTATTAGCATCCCCATAGGCGGCCCAATTTAGCCGGGATTTCAAGGCCCAAAACTCCTCCTCTTGTTGCAAAATTAAATTATACTCCTCAATGAGTCTTCTTTCCAACTGGATTAGAAAATGATTGGGTCCATTGGCCAGGGCATTTTGGGCCCCATTCAGCCTGGCAAGAACCCTTTTCTTACGAGCAAAAACATTGCCAAACACATCTCTGTTCCAGACTTTCACTCTGTCCACAAAATTTTTAATGGCTGAAGGAAGGTTAGATTCAGAGTTCCAAGCACTCCTGACTACCTCAGGAAACTCAGGGTGGTAATCCACATAGTATGAAATCTGAAATTTTTTTCAGCTAAAGACGGTGGGGGTCTTGTCAGCTCAAGAAGAACGGGGCAATGATCAGAAAAAACCCTGGGCAAATGGGTCACCGAAGCTTCGGGAAAAAGAACTCTCCAAGAAGGGTTCGCAAAGCATCTATCAATGCGCTCCAAAATAAGATCAGTAACCTATCTAAGGTTAGACCACGTGTATTTAGGTCCAGAAAACCCAAGGTCCAGAAAATTACAGTCATCCAGGCAAGATTTAAACTCTAAAGCTCTATTGAGATTTATTTGTCTGCCCCCTAACTTATCATTCCCACACAAGATTTCATTAAAATCTCCTAAAAGTAACCAAGGTAATTTGTGTAATAGAGCAACTTGTGACAGATTAGACCACAAAATTTTCCTCTCAATTAATCGAGGACTAGCATAAACAGCAGTAATTAACCAAGTAAGTTCAAAATTGCATACCTTGATAGTTGCATGAATTTCTTGTTCTGTGGCAGCCAGCACAAAAACCTCCACTTCTTCTTTTTTCCAAAGTAGCCAAAGCCCCCCAGCATATCCAATGGTTTCAGTAACAAAAAAACCATCGAAAGGGAGACCCTCAATAATCTTGGCAGCTCTCTCACCGCCCACTCTAGTCTCAGTGATTACCATAATGGAGGGAAAATGGTTCACCGCCATTTCAAAAACTCTTCTCTTGAAGTCCCCATTCAGGGCACCCCTACAATTCCACAGTAGAATGTTCATTTTGGAACAATTAATGTTAGGAATTTCCATTGGATTAGACCCCATTTTGGTTGAAGCAATCATGCTCCATCCCAACCTCCTCAACAGGTCCTTGGAAGCCACCCAGTCCGGTTTCCACACCATCATGTAGTTCAAGATCCCCTGGATTTCTTCTCTGCAACACAAGAGCAGGTCGCACCTTATGACTGGCTTGAGAATCTGGAACAGTTTCAATGTCGGCATATTCCCCTGAAACTCTATCACTGACCCCCTGAAGTCTATCACTCTCCTCTCCTGTACCAGCCACCCTGATTCGTCCAAGTGGGGCACAACCAAAGGCCGCCTTAACTTGTTCAATTCCTGTGCTTCCTTCTCCGAAATTAGCGGCATATCCGTGAGAAACATCCACCATGGATTCGGTGTCTTTCCCCATGCTTGATGATCCAGAGGAAGGTTTCTTGTTCGTACACTGGTTGGTGTGATCGGAAACATGTTTTTCCAAGCTGCAGTTAATTCCTTGTCGAACCACCCTAGGGTGTCCGTTGGGGCTGCCTTGATCTGAGCAATCACTTCCTCTGGAATGGCCACTGCCTTGTTCTTGTGCCAAATTGCCCAACCCACCATGGGCAGGGGAAGGAAGGAGGGGGAGGGGTGAGCCATGGTTGTAATCGGGTTCAGGATTGGGACGTTTCAAAGAGTTAGAACGTTTAGAGGTTTGGGTTTTCTTCTCACGGTTTGGTCTTGAAAGTTTCACTTTCTTATTTTCATGGTTAGTCGAATGGGCAGAGGGGGAACCCAGAACATAATTAGAAAGGCTAGGACTGCCAGCAAACTTGGCTATTTGTTTTTCCCTATGAGAAGCTTGCGTGAGGATCTCTCCAAATTTCCGTGATGTGAGTGTTGTATCAGTAGCTTTAGAAGTTTCAACGGCTCTAATAGAAGTGCCAGCTTTGAATTGAAAAGTTACATCAGGGCTTGCAGGAGTCAGGGTGTGTGAAATACCTTCTTTACCCTTCAAATCCTTAGGAAAGGTATTTTGTTGATGATGGGGCTGATTTGACCCACGATTTCGTCCAATCCTAGCTGGATTTTTCTTCCTTGTAACAAGCATCCAATCCCCAAAGTTAGGATCAGACTGAATAGCTTTTACGGGCTGCTGTGTCTTCTTCCCTTCAGTACCTTCAACGTCCTTGGCTTCCTCAACTGGGTTCACACGGTACCCACAGTTTTCCTGTTTGTGCCCAAGTCTCCCACAACAAAAGCATAACAAAGAAATTCCCTCATACAACACCTTTTGCCTTAGACGTCCAACTCTGATCATGTTAGTCAGTGGTTTGGAGAGATCAATTTGAACACATAAACGTGCATAGCTTGCCCTTGAGCCCGATGCAGTGTACGAGTCAATTCTCAAGACAGGTCCAATAGCTGAACCAAGCTCTCTAAGGACTGAAGGCTCATAGAATTCTATAGGAAGCTCTGGGAACCTAATCCAAACAGCCACTGAAGTGAAAGAAGCTTCAGATGCTTTAAAGTATGGCTCCCAAGGTTTAATCGCAAGAAAATGCTCCCCAACAAACCAGGGACCGCCACGGACCGCCAATGTTTGATTGTGGTGAAAATAAAGATAATAGAAAATTTAGGATAAAAAATTTGGTGGAAAAGTGATGTTTTCCATGATTGGGTGAATAGGATAAAAGACCTCAAAACAAGAGAGAAAATAGTGGAGCTCATGGGTTTTTCATCGGGGCCCACCAATTTGGTGGAGAAAATTGGCAAATTGAATAGGTAAGCCTAATTGTCCTTCTACATCACCTTATTGTTTCATTTTTTTCTACCCAACAACTATCATTTTGGTCATATTCCAATCTTATTCTTTATCTAATGTAAATTTACACAAACTTAATTTTTTATTGCTCTCATGTTGTTCTCAACCAAACAAAGCAAATTTATATTTATTTTTCACCCTCCCAACAAAACACACAATAGTTGAAAACCAAAATAATTTTTATTTGAGTTCGACTATAGACACACCCAATCAAACACTCAATTTCACAACTTATTGGCTTGTGTAACTAGGAGTGGTCGACTTGCAACGCACCACTTTATGTTGGTCACTCACAATAGCACAAGTAATGAGCAAGTTGTAAAATTGGGCATGTGATTGGTTATGTCTCTAGAATTATTCTTTTTACCTTCCTACTTTTCTATTCTCACAATATTTTTTGGTGAAAATGCACTTTTGGTCCCTAAATTTTGGGCCTATTCTCATTTTGATCCTTAAATTGATTTTGCGCCTACCTCGGCCATTGAAATCAGAAAATCGTTTCCATTTGGGTCCCTACTGTTAACCCACTAATAGAAAATACATATGTGGCAAACAGAATGCACTGTTTGTATAGTAAATGCTGACATGGCATTTAAAAAATACTAAATAATATATATATATATATATTTTTTTTTTCTTTTTTAAATAGCGATAACTCTGAAACGGTACATTGGTATTTAATGGTACCGAAATATTTCATTTTCTGACTCAAACCGAAACACTCACCGGCACGGTATTGACTCCACTCATGCATATTAAGTTCTTTCCTCTGCCAGTTTTTATTTGTTGGTAGTACTTATGTTATATTGGTGTTACCGATAATACTTATGTATACCATACTTAATGTGGAGTTATTAGATTTATTACAAATTTATTACAAATGTGATTGATAGATTTTATATCATAACAAATGGATTTTTGAATCACTTTATTTTTTATTATTATTATTATTATTTTTTTTTTGTAATTTATCATACCATCAATTTATAAAGATAAATAGTAAAATTTATAACATACTTAATATCATTAAATTTTTAATAAATAAAATGTGTGATACAGGGGCGGAGCTACATGTTAAGGTGGGGGGCCATAGCCCCCCAAAATTGTTGAAATTTTTTTTTTTACTATATAGAAATATTTAATATTTTAATAATTAGCCGTAAAAAATGGGACTTGTGTAACGACCCAAGGAAAAGCGCTAGCCACATCTGCGCTATACCTCAAAAGGACTAGTTACAATTGAGGCTCCTTGCAATTGTTAATAAAGCCCAGATCTACCCAGTAAATACCCGATGTGGGACTCATCACACACTCACACACATCACACAATTAATCAAATTGGGGTATCACAATCTCCCCCACTTAAATCCCTAACGTCCTCGTTAGGGCCCACTTTGTGGGGTAGTGTCTCTGAGCCCACATGGGATTACCGGGCTGGCTCTGATACCATAAGGATGTAAGGGACACCTCCTAATAATTTTATGCTTATAGATCATATTATCCCGCCTTACATATACATGGCATCCAATAAGATTCCTACCCGTAAGACATAGAAAGGATGCTATAGGTTAACAAATTTATTTCTACCCGTAGGACCTAGTAACCTGTATCATGCAATGACAATAATTTAGAAACTTGAAACAATTATATAGATTACAAAAGTTATGAAGCTAGCACCACTACCCATCTACGTAAATCCCAACAACAAAACATCCACTAGCTTAACCTATGTAGGATGTGATGCTACTCCACGTAGATATATGAGGATATATTTCAAAATCAAATAAAATAATCTAAGTTTAAAATACACTTCCCTGATAACTTCGATTCCTATGCAACTGTTAGTATCATTCCAATATTTTCAAGCAGCCTAGAGATGAAGGTTCCTTAATCAAATATGTTATCATTAAGGCGTGCATATATTGATGTTTACCTCAGTATAACGAATTTGCTGGCTGCCCCTAGCAGTTCCACGGCCTTCTATCCCTTCAATTTTGAGAAACCCTAATTCTCTTCTCTTAATCTTTTATACACCAACCACTCTCCCTTTCACGTGATTGACTTAAAAGACCCAGTATATAAACCTCTAAAATAACACTCCAATTCAGTCTAGGAAGATCAATTTGACTCCAATTAGTACTCTTAAATAACACTCCTACTTGGGCTAGAGTTTACGACCCACTAAAACTTAAATAAGCTTCCAAGACTTTAGTTCCCAATTAAACTCAAATCAAGGTTGTTTAGATGGGCTAGAACTATAAAGAATTCCAATAACACTTAAACTCCTAATCCAAATAGGTTTTAGTTTCTTATCCTTTTCCTTAACTGATACGGAGACTAGAAGTTTAATATGAATAATCCACAAAATAACTCTCACATTACATCTTTTATTTATTTTCTTTGTAGATATCATAATATAAAATAATATCACCTTGAAAATAAATTAAATAATTTATCAATTTCACTTTAGAAGCAATAAAATTAAATTTAAGTGAGGTGGGTGTTACAACTTGGCCCCCCCAACTATTTGAGTTGGTCTAATAATGTTCTTAAAAAAAATTGTCCAATTTGTCTAGTAGTTATAGGGAATGTATTGTTTCTCAAATTCATTTTTTATGATAAAATGTGTTCTCGTATTTTTTAAAGTTTTGGATCATTTATGTCTTTGAACACTTCATTAATTTAATTGAAATTTTTTTACTCACAACGGTAGACAATTTGGTAACTTATATTGAAAATGAAAATTGTAAGGATTTCACTATAGAAGATGGTGAAAGATTAATTTAATTTTATGAAATATTTTGTTTAAGGATTCATTATGAAAGATACTAATTTTGTGTGTGTGTATAGATACATGTGTTTGTGTATGTGTATAAAAGTTTGTATAGACTAATAAATTAGCAACACAAATCGGCCTTTGAAACAAAAATTTCTGGCTCCGCCCTAGTGTGATATCGAATTTAGAGGGGGAAAAAATCATCTATTAAGAAAAAACGAGTCTGAAAAGAACCAATGGCGTTGACGTGATCGGGAGGAACGACCACTATTTATTTGCTGAAAGGAAACTACCATTCTATTTCGAGTTTGTCGACATTCACACTCATTTCTTGATAGACTTTATATTAAATTTCGAAGGTTTTCTTTGTCATAAAGAGGTCAAATCCGGACTAATAAGATGCTTTTCTGAATAAAGAAAGTAGAAGGTAGAAAAGGCGGATGACCGTGTCACAGACTCAATGGCCACACGCGTTTACACGGATAGTTTGAGAAAAGTGAGAAAAGACTCGACTTAGAACTGGTCTTTAGTCTTCTCGACCAGATTGATGTCATTCTAATATTAATAGTAAATCCTTAGCTCATCTTGGACAAACCCGCTCCCCCTGTCGGGGCTCGGAAAATTAAGTGAGTATATCAATTTTTGTTTAAAAATTCAAAGACCACGTAATAAACCACAATTCTTACCACAATGGTCCATATAGCAAATTGTGAGATAGCCAGTTACAATTTGCCACTTAAGATAATTGTGACAAAAATTGTGACTTTTTATGTGATACTAAAAAGAAGTGTGCGCGGTTTGGTTAAATAAGTTTTTTTCTAAATTTATGATTGAATCAATAGGTATTGGTTTCCCTATAACTAGAATCGATGCACATCACCAAGGGTCGGTTTTTCCACCTATAGCGGTGCAATTTTATGTGGTCGGTTTAATCGGTTTAAAATATTTTTAAAAAAATTTATTTAAAAAAAATTGGCTTTCAAGCCCAATATCCATACATCGACTTGTTCAAAACTTCAAGAAAATAATTTTTTTATTTTTATTTTTTATTTAGCAAGTTGTACAATTACATGGGCAAGCTTAAACTCTAATTATTATTTAGCTAGCAACCTGTATATTTAATTACATCAAAGAAAAAAGAAATCATTGCATTATTCAACATAAACATAACTAGATGTTGACCCACAAACCCAAAATTGTATCTCTAATTGTCTGGGTCTCTAACATTTGAAATTTACTTAGACAATTCACAGTTAGAGAGATAGAGAGAGAATCTTAAAAACTTAAGGCAAGAGGTGAGAGGTAGACTTTTTGGCGGTTTTTTGTGGTGAGAGTTAAGTGCACAGAGAGAGAGAGAGAGAGAGAGAGAGAGAGAGAGAGTTAAGCCGTGAGAGGAGAGAAAAGAAAGAATTTATAGTGGCAGAAAACCTAGCACAAAAAGTTTGGGATCTCATCGATTTTAGATTTTTCTTCCGTTGGCTGCATCTCACTAGTGTCAGACTTCGTGTCGCCCTCCACTCGCTGGCCTTGGCTCAGTCAATCGGCCCCATCATCGGTGTAGCTATGTTGGCACCAGTCAGTCCCTTCGGCTCCGGTCCAATTCTACTCACCTCTAACTAGAATTACTCATTTTTGTTTGGGGAAGACAAAATTGCAATATAACAATCAGGGGCGGCCCAACATAATTTGGGGCCTAAGGCGAAAAATTTATGCGGGGCCTTTAATATGTAAATATTAATTAAACAAAATTATTTAATACTAATCAAATTAAGGTTAATTTGATACATTAAATGCATAAATAATACCAACTAGACTAATGTTAATTTCATATAGAGAATTGAATATCATAGTTGAATTATAAATATTAATAAAAAGAAATAAAAATATATTGTGATTAAAAAATATACTTTATTTTGAATATAAGACGATGCATAATTAAATGAAGTTGTAATCTAATTTTTAATTTTTAATTTTGATTTTAAGAGAGAGAGATAGATATTATTTGGTGTGTGGTTTTGTAGGATATTAGTTTACAAAAATCAAAGTCTCAAACTATCAGGGTAGATTAACCTATAATTAATGATTTAACACATTTGCAACATCTTTTTGAAATATTTTAGGGTTTCAATTGAGTTAAGGTTTTATTGGTCTCATAATTTGAGAGTCTTAATAGAAATGAAAAAGAAAAATGTGCTAATTAAAAGCACTATAAAATGTTCAAAATATAATATGACATTGTTTCTCATTGATGAACTTCATCAATTTAACTAATGAATGTTTATATCACTTTTTTGTGATTAATAACATGACAATTTGTGAACCAATAGTAAAATTTGTAGTATCCTTAACATCACTAATAAAAAAAATGTACAACCTTTAGAAAATATATATATAGTTTTATAAAAATTTGGGCCTTCAATTATGAAAAGTGGGGCCTTTTTTTCTAAGAAATTTTTTGTTTTTTGGTGGGGCCTTAGGCCTAGGCCTAACTTGCCTAGGCCTTGAGCCGGCCCTGATAACAATGAGTCTTCTTGTATCCATACCCTGCATGGGAGTGTTTAGGGTATAAGGTATTCATAAGATAAGAAAGAAGTGATCGAGTCCTTGACATTACTTGTCCATAATTAGTGGGGAATCCTCCCTAAAATCTATTGGTAGGCTTGTAGCATATTATTAATAAGGTTTGAGGAAACATGTGTAAGACCTATACTCAAAAGGGAATAAGTCTAGTCGCATTTAATGGGTTTGTGGTTGCATGTGATATTAGAACAATAAATCAAATTTAATTCTAAAATTTGTGTGCAACATTTAAATCATTTTACAAGCATGGAAGAATTGGAGGAACATGACAATTTCCAATATTATAGACCCCATATTAGGAGTTGGCTCAACAACTGAAATAATCTAGTACATCCACATTGGATTATTATGTGTTCAAGAAAATGTGGCTGATAGACCAACCATACCTTCAGTCATTCTAATGCTTAATAGCAACTCTATCACCTTATTAATACCTTCACGACCTGCATTTTTTATACACAGTGACGTTGAACTGAAAATGTGGTCAAATCAATCTCTTATAGCCTCAACAAATAAGGCTTCAATTACTGAATAATATTCTCGCTAAGGTTTGATGGAAGTAACCAAAAAAAAAAAAAAATGCTAACAAGTGTGAACTTCCACTTTCAACAAGTGTTTTCCATGATTAGTGATTTTTTGTGGAAAAAACTTGTTTAATGACAGACAAATATCATCAATTCTACAAAATTTCATGTGTTTCTTGACAGTTAGATGAATCAATATTATCAATTCATCAATTTAGTGAGCATCGATATGCATTCTATATTGGAGGTTCTAAATTAAAAAAAAATAATAATAATAATAATAACAAATGGCTACAGCAAGTTATGACTTGCTTTTATTGATTTTTTAATCTCAATCTCATCTTAGCCTCTTACTCTTTGTTTTGGGGGTGGATATAAGTTTTATATTATTTTAATAGGTGATGTGCTAAAGTAAGAGATGAGATGTATGTTGTATTTTTACATATGGTGTTAAAATAGATAAAGTAGGTTTTTGAGGTACTAAAAACTAAAATTTTTTAACATCATTGATGTAAATGCTCTTAGCACATGAGATGTAGAACATTTTTTAGCTGTTTAGTTTGCTAAAATATCTTTTTATTTTGAAGTTTTAACAACTCCAATATGAATGCATATATATATATATATAAAGAGAGAGAGAGAGAGAGAGAGAGAGAGAGAGAGAGAGAGAGAGAGAGAGAGAGAGAGAGAAAAGTGTGTGGAAGAGAAATAAAATTTGGAGTAGAGAGACAAAAAAAATATAATACCACAAAAAAATACACAACTATCTACATGGTAGATTATGAGTGATGGAGAAAAAGTAATAGATCCATTTGAAAGTGATAGACAATCAACCATAGTCTGTCACATAAGATAAATGTTAGTTTTTATTTGGTAGTAGAATTACTCTTAGAGAGAGCTCAGTTGTCAGTCAAAAGTAGAATGCAGAAAAATTGGGAAAAAAATGTTGCAAGTTGGGAAAAATTGAAATAAAATATGTAATTATTTATTTATTTATTTATTTATTTTGGTTATAGATCGACCCTGGTTAATTAATACAATTATCCAAATTGATTAATTAGGTCAAATTACATGCAAATCGTGGAGGCACTAACAAATTACTAAATAAACTAAGTGCGGCGGAAAATAAATGAACACGATGATTTGATGATGAATAGGGAAAAATTTTTGCAAGGCAAAAACTCCACTGGATGATTTTTAGGTCATCACTTCCAATAATCAACTAATTAAGAACAAGTGGTTACAAGTATAAAGAATCTTACCACTACCTTGGCCTATCCCAAAATACCAACTTATAGTTGAATTTTTACACCAATCTCTAATTGGACTAGTACTTGATCTTGTAGAAGACTTCTTCCTTTGCACGGATCCTAGTACATGACTAACTCCAACAAACTGAATGATTGTTGTTGGCTACAAAGTTCTTTACTTTAAAGCACATTGAAGATCTGGAAGCACTTGGTTACAAAGCTCTAAGGTGCACAATACATAGTAACTTCTTACAGAGTGTATGAGTTCTCTAATTAAGTATTGGTGTCTTTGATGACTTTAAAATAAGCCTTTTATATGGTTTAGGGTTGTAGAGAATGAAAGCCTAGCAATCCAAGTCATCTTGGGTTGAAATTCAGATCTGAGAATTCTGAAATCGTAGATCTCGATAGATCGAGCCTGTGTCGAGTTTCATCGTTAAATCTCGATAGATGTTAGTGTCGAAAATTACTAAAACTGCTTTTCTTCATTTGTTTCTTGGATCAATTTTCATGTCCTTAATGATTCCACTTAGGATGTAAACTTTACATACTCTTTGATACATCAAACTCAATTCAGATTTACTCAATTATAAGTGAAGTGTGTTTTGTCAAAAGATAAACTAATACATATAAAATATGACCCTAAAATTTTTAATGGTTTAATACTTCTTTTTACTAACTATCAAATTGAAATAAAATACGCAAGTTGGGAAAAAGAAATGTTGCAAGTTGAGAAAAGAAATGTTGCAAGTGGTTCCTCCTTTATTCTTTTTATTTTATTTTATCTTATCTTTGTTAAGCCTTAACTTGTCTAGAGTCAAAGCACATAAATAACATTTGGATTATAATTGTGCTGAGATTTGCTTTTTAAAGGATCTTATTAACCAGTGTCTTTAAGATATTTGTTAATGAACTATTTTAAAAGAGTTTTGATTTATATGAAATATATAAAAAGTTGTTAAAATTTTTTTTACTTGTCTATTGTTTCAAAAATATATTTTTTTAAATTCCTAAATTAAAACCCTTAACTTAGGTTTCGGTTAACTTTTCTCTTTATATATATATATATATATATATATATATATATATATATATATAAAGGGGTTGAGAAAAGAAATGTTGGAAGTTGTGAGAAATTGAAATAATATACGTTGGAAGTTGTACAAATCTGGAAAAGGGTGTCTGTTTTTGGCTTTACTACATTTTACCTAATCCTTCCCCCCACCCCCACGTTACTTCCTCTTTAGTTTAGTGGCTCTCAATTTTTTTAAACTAGTAATCTTCAACTTGTCTAATCACAATATATATATATATATATATATATATATTGGTTGTAATTGGGCTGGGGCTTTTTATTTTATTTTTTAAAGTATTAAATGTGTGAAGGCATATTTGGATTATGTATGAACTTGTAACTTTCATTTGTAAAAATTCATGGCAATTGATATGAATTTTTACCAAATAATTAAATTTATACATTTTTCAAACAATGTAAATACTTTTAACTTTGTTAGTGTATAAATATGTATTTTTAAAATAACGGTAATCTTAAAATAGTACACGAGTCCTTATTATTTCCAAAATATTTCATTTCCCAACTTCAATTTCAATATAGATTCTAGTGCAAAATATTAGTACAAAATATTTTTCTTTTTTGAGAATCCTATTGACTTCATTGACTTAAACACTAAGTGTGAAAGGTATATAGCCATACAATAGTGTCTTGAGCTAGGATTTTGTTGTGAGGGAGTAAAAAATAAAATGATTATTATATATATATATATATATTTTTTTTTTTTTTTTTGTGTGTACAATTGTCATATTACATACAATAATTTAACATAGTATTCTAAATAGTATACAATACAACTATATCATACAATAATCTAAAAAAATTATTATAGTTTAAAGATCATTAAGAAAACAACGATAGAATGCATAAATAAATATAAATAAATAATTAATCATAATATTTGTTAAATTAATAATAATTTATTATAATCATACATAATATCAATTAAATAAAAATATATGATAAAAAAGAATAGTAACATACCTAAGAGTGGTTGGGAGTAAATGTTAAACTAAGGGAAAAAAAAATATTGTAACTTATATAAGATTTTGGTTTTAAAGTATATGAATTTTTAACCACACATATGGTCATTCTCTTGGAATTGGAGCAAGTACTAAAAGAGTTTTTGAACTTGAAAAACTGTAGAACACTTATCCAACTACTTGATTAGATAGAAAGAAAATATAGAAGAGAGAATGAGAGAATGAGAAAAGAATCATAGATGTAAATACATATTAGTTGGTTGTATAAGTGATGTAATTTTTTATTGATAAAGAAGAAAAATGTAGAAAAAAACAGTTTCATTCTACCATCAACAGTAAAGTAAGCCAGAGTCTAGAGAAAATGTTTATTTATTTTTTAATAAGGGAGCAATTTTAAGAGTAATGCTACTGACAAAATATTTACGTAATAAAATTTAGATAGCAAATTGTTAAAGGAATGTAAAAAAGTGATGCTAATTATGAGTTTAGATAAAAAAATCAATTACAACTTGTCACTTAACCTTTATTGTAAAAATATTGTGAAAATAGCACTAATATGATCACATTTCAATTGGATTAAAACAAAATTTAGGATCAGTTATTCAGAATTTTATTTTAGGGGTAAAAAAAAAAATTTATATATAATTTTTTTTGGGCCAAGCCAGGGGGCTCATTTGAACCCCCTGGGCGGCTGAGTCAAGTGAAGTGATAAGTACACCACTTGCTAATTATCTATTCAATATTCATCTTTATTTTTCCAATAAAAGGTGTTCATTTTTTTTACACCCGGCATAATTATCGTCAAATCATTTAGCATTCTATGTTAAAATTTTCCCATTGATGCAGAATACAGAGGAACAATAATGATGAGCACTTCAAGATTACCACTTTTCTTTTATGCCAGTCTACTCGTTCCCCTTGTTAGTCACAGCTTAGTATTGCAGCGAGATCCCTACGTTCTCCATGATTGTTCAACTAGTGGTAATGTGAGCAGTAACAGTACCTTCAGAGCGAACCTCAACACCCTCATCTCCAACCTCTCTTCCAACACCCAAATCAATTATGGGTTCTACAGTTTCTCCGCTGGAGAGGGCACCAACAAAGTTTACGCCACTGGGCTTTGTAGAGCTGACCTTACAACAACTGATTGCAGTACCTGTGTCAACAATTCAGCTCACGAGCTCTTAAAGTTGTGTCCAAACGAGAAAGAGGGCATCATGTGGTACATGAATTGTACAGTTCGATACTCAAACAACTCAATATTTGGTGCTATTGAATATACACCTACTCGAGCTCTTGTAGCTGGTCGTGTCTCCAACTTGACTGAGTCCAACGAGGTGTTAAAAACCTTATTTTATGTCCTGAGAGTTGGAGCTTCAGCTGGAGGTGATTTTGGCAAGGTTGCAGTTGGAAATGCGAGCTATAAAAGTCAAAACTCTACGATCTACGGGCTTATGCAATGTAGTCCTGATTTGTCAGAGAGTGATTGTAGCAATTGCTTAGTTGGCGCTCAAAGCTATTTTCAAGATTGCTGTAGTGAAAATGCTGGAGTGAGAATTCTTGCACCCAGCTGTAACTTAAGAATAGAAAGTGAACAATTCTATGACAGCACTCTTGGTGAATCGCCGCCATCATTATCTCCTCCTCCTGTGCCTGCAAAATCAATATCTCCTCCTCCTGCGCCTGCAAAATCTATATCTCCTCCTCCTGCGCCCGCAAAATCAATATCTCCTCCTCCTGCGCCCGCAAAATCAATATCTCCTCCTCTTGTGCCTTCAAAAGGTATGTTTCCCAAACGTACGCACGTGGAAGAAGCACTCACATCAATAAGTGTATAATAGCAAAAAAGCTAAATTTTTCACATTAAACTACATGCGGTATATCAGTCAAAACACAAACACTTACAGCTCGTAATGTTAAGACTTAAAAGATCACTGAGGCACATCCGCACATGCCATATTAAGTTTGCTACGCGTATTGTTATCTGATCGGCTATTTGTAAATAAGTTATTTACATTCTTATTATTTTTTTTTTTTCTTTATAATGGCTAGATTGGGATTAGTTGCAGAGTTTGATTAGTTCTCTCCCTGTTAATGTATTTATAAGTGTAGAACATTAAAGTAAGTATGCAGATAGAATTCCCATAATTTTCTTGGGAATTTCTCTTCTAGTCATGCTCATCCATGGCTTCCAAAATACAATCTTCCCCGTCATCTAATCATGCTGCCACTGCAAACGATACTTCCAGTCCCTATTTTCTGCATAGTGGTTATAGCTTTTAATGTATAATATGTTTTTCATTTATGCTCACCTCTGATTAAGCTAAATGATTTAGCATCACTCATGGAGATATTTGCCTCTATAATTAGTGAACTATTGTGAAGCTTTTAACATGGTGTTTTGTTTCTCATCGCTTCTGCACCTGCATCACTCCCACTCCTCTGCTATCTACAAAATTGATAAAAAGAATATAAAAAAAGAAGAAGTAATTTTTGTGCCATTTAAATTATTTACGCTTTTAAGTTTTAACTTTTGTTTTGTCCTTCAAATTTTTCTAGGAGGAAAGGCCGGGCCATGATTTCTTAAGACTCCAAAAGTATTGATTAGTTGGATCATTTTTTCTTCTCATTTACTAATAATTGCCATTTAAAAAATTAATTTCGAAATGTTTTATGGAAAATGTTAGAATTACAACTTCTGTCACAAGATAGAAATTTTGGGTGGAAAAGTTGGTGAAAAAGTAATGTTTTCCATTATTTGATGAAAGAGGAAAAACACTCTAAATAAGAGAGAAAATGATAGAGCTGAAGTGTTTTTCACCAAGACCCACCAAATTGGGGGAGAAAATTTTACTAAAATTGAATAGTTAAGCCAAAATGACTTAATTGTCCTTTCACATCACCTTTTTCTTTTTATTTTCTACCCACCAACTATCATTTTGGTCCTATCCCAATCTTCTTCTTTATCTAATGTAAATTTATACAAACTTTAATTTTTTATTGCTCTCATTTTCTTCTCCACCAAACAAAGCAAATTTATATTTATTTTCCACCATCTGACTTTTTTAATCTCCCAACCAAACATACAATAGCACAAATCATGCATGTACATGTAGTTAGTTGTGTCTCTAGAATTATTCTATTTATACTTTTCTATCCTCACAATATTTTTCATCTCCCACTTTCCCAAACGCAGCACCAAAGGAAGCCTTTAAGCTTTTTGCTATCTACGAGCATGTGTTTACCTTTAAATTTAATAGCCACCAAAGTATAATTAATGGCGTTAATTTCTACGGTAGCTTTAGCATTTTTCCTTGTGAATACATGCTTCTGCTTATGGGTTCTATGGGTTGCCAATTTTTAACCAGTTTGTTATCTCAAACAGAGATTCATGATCATTATTCTTGACTGAAATTTCAAACCAAAAATATATATATCAGAAATAACGACAGATCATTGGTGTGACTATATGTGTATAAATTTGGTGGATAGGTTTTGTTTACGAGTCTCTTACACTGCAGTGTCCTTAATACGGATATAAAATCTTGTGGTTAATTGTGATAGGACTGCTTGCTCATATGCAGCCAAAATGATCAACTTCCATGACCTGAAGAATAGTATAATAAAATAATAGAAAGCCCACCCCACTTGTCTTAATGGGTTGTTATGTGGGGGATGGTGATGAGTTGTGCAACATGACAACTTGTGCAAGTGGGATATCTTTTCACACCTCACAATAGTTATCATATTTCTAGGTCCCCAATGTTTCTTATATTTTTAATCAAGCATATACTTTATTTCACACTTAAACTAATTGATGTCTAATAAGTTAAGTGTCAGTAATAAATCCATGTAAAAGTAATATTGTTCGAGCTACGAGACTTTTAACTGTGTTTCATCATAAGTTGATAACTCAACATGGTGTTAAAATGAATGTATGTTGATTGTTGATTTCTAATTAATTATTCATGCTTTCAACTTTTGTTTGTAATTTTTAACTTCTTTTTCCCACTAATAATGTTAATTTCAAATTTAAGCTTGGAATGTTTTATTGAGTACAGATATCTGATTTTTACAGGAAAGGGGAGTAACTCATCTAAAATTATCATCACCATAGTTGTGGTGATCATTCTCGTTGTAATAATCACCTGCATCTGCATCTGCATCTCTTTAAGAGTGAGGAAGCAAAGAAAGAAAGCTAAAAGTAAGTTGAAATTTGGTTTGTTGTTCCTATTTTCAAATATATAATTTCTTTAAAATATAAGAATAAATTCAGACAATAAGTGTGTGTGTTTATATATACATATATGATGCTTTATTTATAGGCAATAGTAGTGACAATTGACTTTCAAGGCATAAATTTTTCCTACAAATTTATAGGTAAAACGGAACATGAAGTAATGTGGGGTACTTTTCAATGAGTTCTAGTTCAGATTATTGGATCACCAGATAATAATAGCATTCAAGCTAACATTCAATATCAATTCTGATTGCTATCTATATCTCCTCCTATTTTTTAGCTTGGTGATCGTGATTTAGAGATAGGCTTGATCTTCGTATCCTGAGGTGATTTAATAATACAGATGACACCTTTTGCTTTTGTGAGAGAGATAAAATATGAGGTGGTGTGTTCATGATACTTGTGTGGCTTATTATAATAGAAAAACAAATAGGGGTACCTACAAAACAGAATTAAGCTACCATCGTTTTAACATTAAATCAAATTTTCTAGAAAGATAAGCTATTGAAAGAGCTAGTGTTCCTCTGGAAAACATTATTTGTGCATTAGTAGTTCTCTACGATGACTTCAGTAATCAGTGTTTGCGAGTCTATTAATGACGCATGCACATAATTTAAATTGCATCAATCTTTTTTAAACAGAAAAAGAAAAAAGAAAAAAAGAACTGCTTATCTAATCCTGATGTATTGACTGGTTCCACATGTGAAGCAGTGGATGAAATTAGCAGTACTGAATCCTTGCATTTCCATTTTCCAACAATTAGAGTCGCTACAGATAACTTTTCTGATGCAAATAAACTTGGTCAAGGCGGATTTGGTGTTGTTTATAAGGTAATTTGACAATTCCATAAGGTTAAGTATATCAATTGTTAGCCATAACAAGTTCAATTCACAATTTTTTATTATTAGTATCAAGGGTTGCATATTGAATATTTTAATGTGTCTATAGGGTAGGCTTTCCAATGGACAAGAAATAGCTGTCAAAAGGCTATCCCCGGGTTCTGGACAAGGTGATTTAGAATTTAAGAATGAGATATTGTTAGTTGCTAAGCTTCGACATCGGAATTTAGTTAAGCTACGAGGTTTCTGCTTGGAAGGATGTGAAAGGCTTCTGATTTATGAGTTTGTGCCAAATGGAAGCCTCGATCAAGTTATATTTGGTATGGTTGCAATTCTCCTGTAAATTCTAGATTTGTTCATAATATTTTATAGGTTGCATGTATTCTCAAATACAGTTGAATGTGTCCTTTTTCAATAGACTCATAGTTTAATGAATAATATAGATCCCGCAAAACGTGCATATTTGGATTGGCAAACGCGTTACAAAATCATAGAAGGCATTGCTCGAGGTCTTCTTTATCTTCATGAAGATTCTCGACTTCGCATCATTCATCGTGATCTTAAAACTAGTAACATCCTGCTAGATGATGAGATGAATCCCAAAATTGCAGATTTCGGCCTGGCGAGATTGGTTATACTGGATCAAACCCATATCAATACAAATAGAATCGTCGGAACGTAGTAAGTATCCTAGCAAGTAAAATTTATAATTATTGTAATATTACATGTTTGTATTATCAATTACAAGAATTATGTTGCGTTGTAAAAACAAGTCCCAACAAATATTGAACCATCTCCAATAAAATGCCTAGTTATATCACAAATCCCAATCTAAGACTCCTAAACTAAAAGTTGCAATAAAAGGTAGAAGGTCTTGATCAGAATGTACCTGTCTTTCCTAAAAACACTCTAAAGAACACATTACCGCATGTATGGAAAGAAAGACATATAATCAATATGAAACACAAATATAAAAACAAAAGTAAACTAATTCTCCCCCTAAGTTAGATACATCAAAAACTTTTATTGTCTCTCCCTTTCAAAAACAATTTCATCTCCCCCTAAACAAAACAAATAGGATTTCCACATTTCATCTGTTTCTCTCCCTTTTTGTCATATATTGACAAAGACAACCCACTCAGAAGGTAGACAAAAAACATATGCAATAGAGAATAAGAGAAAATTAAGAATTAAGGGAACACAAAACAATCAACTCTATAGAAAATAGAGACAACTCCTCCTATGAAGAGCAACAACTCCCCCTATGAACAACAAAGGTTAAAAACAAGCTTCTCCTCCTGTAAAAATAGGAAAAACAAAGCAAGTTTTTGGAAAAAAAAAAAATTTAGGGAAAATTTAGGAGGAGGGGAAAAGTAAAAAGACACAAACCTAACCAAAAAAAATAAGCTAAGGATACACATGAATACAAATATTCTCTCTTTCAATAAATACAAACTTCACATTATGTGACTCATAAACAGATGGTGTTTGAACTCAAATCAAGTAGAGAAAATATTTGCACATAATTATCCATCATATCTCTTAAGAAAAATATTTTCTACAGTTCACACATAAAAATAGCATATACTAAAAAGTACATAACTCAAAAATTAATCAATCAATTTTTAGATCAAAATTAGAAATAGCTTAGCACTTATATAACACATACTTTTTATATTTCTCCAAAATATCAAGCATGTTCTAAATCAAGAAAGAGATATCATAATTCATGTAATCCTCAAGAAAAATAAATCTAGACACAAAATAAAATATATTTGTCTTCTTGAAAATTTTCAATGTTTTTGGATTTTTGAATAATCAAAACAACCTAAGAAAATAAAACAACCAAAAACTAAAAGTAAACATGTCTACAAATAATTGAAAGAATTAAATTAAGAACAAGTAAACAACACTCACCTTAGCAAGTCTTTTCTCACCTATATAGCATGAGTCTTCAACTTTGTAGGTGAAAATCCATGTGAAGTAGAGTGTATTTAAGAGATTATACTAATATTCTGAGAAAGACTGAAATCTTGCAAATTCCTTTCACAAGCCTTAAAAAGATCAACTGAAACAATAGTGTCATTTTTATTCAAAACATCATAATCAAAAAAAGTAAGATACTTAAAATTATTCATGATAACGGGGATCAAGGATCAACTCTAGGTATAATAACCTAAATCAAGAGCTAACCCGCTCTGATACCACTTGTTAGTTTTTAGAACCTTGTAAACTAAATTGTTTAACCTAATTAATTAATCAAATGAATACTTAGGTTTATTATTCAAATCTAAGTTAAAACAAAACAATCATATTATGTAAAGCAGTGGAAAAATAAATAACAAAACGATATGATAACCCAGGAAAACTAAATCGGTAAAAAACCTGGGGAGGATTTAACCTAACTATCCTTAAGATAAAAAGCAAATCCACTATAGAGAATTGAAGTTTACGATAAGACTTAAACCACTAACATCCAATTGCTACCATATGTAGAACTTACTGACATGACTATGTGCAAACTTCGAATTCACAGACTCCTTCTCTATTAGGCCTTTGCAACACAAGCACCCACACTTGTGATAAAAAACACAAACTCTTCGTTTGTGACTCCAAGACCATCATTGAAGGTTTAGATCATCAGTACTCTTGATGATTAGAGAAGGCAACAACTTTAACAACACTAGATCTTGAGATTCTTCAAGGAATAATACCGGTAGAAGATATGAGAGAGCTTTTTGAATACAAAACCTTAGATACAAAGGAGACACATTCTTCTCTCTCTGAAAATCCTTATGAAAACGTGCTTAGGGTTTCCTTTATATACTAAAAGAAGTAGATCTGAAATCCTAATCCTTTTTGAGCTTGAACTGCTATTTGGGCTTAATTAAAATTTTGCAGATACGACTCTCGATCAATAGAGCCTGTCTCTCAATCAAACCAGGAAAATTCAAAACTCTTCTTTATGCAGCTTGTATATTCTTGAATCTTGACTTGTATAAGCTTGAGCATTGTCTAATAATACCTATAGACTCTAGAATCTATATCTAGACAAGTTTGTATTCATGATTTGCCAATTGTTCTAAACTTTTAGAACTTAACAAGTGTTAAGACTTTAGAGCTCTATTGTCATTTAAATTATACTAATGTTACTAATTTCCATATGCAATGAGTATATAAAGTTATGTTATTAATTTTCTCATGCAGTGGGTATATGGCTCCAGAGTATGCATACCATGGACACTTCTCACTAAAGTCTGATGTCTTTAGTTTTGGCGTGTTAGTTCTTGAAATGATATGTGGACAAAAAAACGGTTACTTCCGTAACGAAGAAAATGGGGAGGATCTTCTTACTTATGTAAGTACAATATCTTCGTATACATTTTCCTTTTACCTTAGATTGGGCTCTACTTGTACAGTGATACTGACAAAATAAAAGAAGTTATATGCTGAATTTTTATGTGTGGCATTTAAATCATTTTGCAGGCATGGACAAATTGGAGGAACATGACAGCTTCAAACATTATAGACCCCACATTAGGGGTTGGTTCAACAACTGAAATAATCCGGTGCATTCACATTGGATTATTATGTGTTCAAGAAAATGCTGCTGATAGACTAACCATGGCTTCAGTCGTTCTAATGCTTAATAGCAACTCTATCACCTTATCAGTACCTTCACGACCTGCATTTTTTATACACAGGAACGTTGAACCAGACTCGCAGTCAGATCAATCTATTCTGCTAGCCTCAACAAATGATGCTTCAATTACTACATTACATCCTCGCTAAGGTTTGATCAAAGTAACTAGAGTTCTTTACATTAGTTTTGAGAAAAGATTATTTATTGAAGTAACCATGTTGAATAATTTTGAGGCCTATACTACCAGCCTTTCTTTTGGCGGTTTGAGCTACTACTACGTGATGTTATGCAACAACACATTATGATGAGTATATTCAATTGTGTTCAAGATTTACATACTCTAAATATTCGAAGAGTAATACTACATGCACAAACAATTTGTAAAAATGTTGATGCAGCCAACCTTTTATTGGTTTTCATTTAAACCTACCATTAATATAACAGTTTGTAGAATACTTTTTATCTCTAGCATTATTTATATTCTAAAAGTAGTAATAATTGTACACTAGTAGGAAGTAGCAAATGATCCACGAGTTTTAGAAGAAAAAAAAAAGAAAACAAAAAGAAAAGAAAAGAAAAGGTAGGGCTTGAACTACAATTCACAAACATAGAGCACCACAAAAGATGTCACTAGTGGGTTATCATTGGAATCCCTAATCTCACTTATTATAAGAAAAAAAAAATACTTTCTATATTAATTTCTAGGGATTGACTAATACACTTTTTAGTTTTTACAATGGTGGACTGAAATGGGATGAGCTAGTATGCTTCTTTGATGGATTTTTAAGGGGAAATCTTAAAATTGTATATGTACATTATTTTAAGTGTAGTATATTAGATTCTCCAATTAAATTCAAATACATAACTATATTGATTTTGATTGTGCTTGAAAATGATAATATTGATTGTGATTTATTTGTAAATATAATCAATTAAGTATTTGAATTTAATTAGAAAATTTAGTGTACTTCACCAAATGAGCTATACCAAAGTTTTACTTGTATTTTAAACACTTCACCAGTCAATAATCTTAACCAGTGTTTAATGGTAGTCGAAAGTTTAGACTCTTAAACAAAACCTAAAAAAATTATTTTAAAAAAATTATTAATGGATATTGTTCCATGTGTACATGATCGATTCGGTGGAAATAAAGTTTGGTTTAGGAATTTCTAGTACTACAATGCTAAACTCTCCTAAGTAGTTTACTGGGTCTTTTATTTTAAAAATAAGATAATGTGCCATATTATTTTCTAGAGAATACATTTTTTTAGCAATAACTATAGAGTTGCATCTTTTCTCACAACTATTGATATTATAAATTGTAAATAATATTGATATTATAAATTGTAAATAATAGATAACACAAAATTTCAATTAAAAAAAAAAAGATAATACAAAATTGTTAAGTATCATTAAAAAAAAGGAAAATATTACAAATACAAATTATTTTACAATATTTTTCACAAGCTATTGATGTGGTAAATTGTTATTGGTAAGTGAAAAAAATTATGTTATTGGTGAGTTCAGATAAGAATCATTAAAATTTAGCTACATCAACAGTTTGTAAAAATATTGTAAAATAGTTTGTGACGGTAGTATTATTCATAAAATAAATAAAATTGTTTGGAAAATATCTATGTAAGAATCTACAAAGATTTTTTCAATTAAAAAATATAAAATAATGACGTGTGAGTAGCATTTGTCTAATTTGAAGTGCATGCTTCAGCTTATTCCTCGAGACCCTGGAACAAATGTTTTTTAAATACTGCTGATGATTCTTTAAGCATAAATCTTAAAAAGAAGAGAAGAAGAAGAAGCAGACAATTGGGAAAAATAATAAGGTTAAATTGAAACTTAACTGTTTCAATTCAAGATTAGATTTTTTGAGATCATGGGCTTCCTAGACTTCGAAAAATCACCAGGCACAAGCTAAAGCCCCACACTTCTCTATACAGATCATGAGTATACATTTTATTTGTTTATATATTAATTAGACTATTCTAATAATGAGGAGAAAATGGGTAAATGTCCCTTTTAAAAAAAAAAATCTAGCATTTTTCCCTCGTTCCCAAACTAATTAGGGAAATGCCCATCTTTTGAAACTCGATTTTCTCAAAATAGAGTTATAAAAAAAAAAAAAAAAAAAAATTAGAGAACACTATAGTGGCGTTTTAAGGAGCTTATAGTAACGTTTTAAGGACCTATAGTGGCGTTTATTAACTCGATCTCCATAAAGTCGAGTTATATGCAAATATTTTTCTTTTTTTTTTTACCTATAACTAGACTTCTTGGAGATTGAATTGTAAAACGTCACTATAGGTCCCTAAAACGTCACTATAGGCTCCTTAAAAACGCTACTATAGGGCTTAACTCGATTTTGAAAAAATCAAGTTTTAAAAAAGGGACATTTTCCTAATTAGTTTGGAAACGAGGGCAAAATGCTGGATTGTTTTTTAAAAAAGAGCAAATGCCAATTTTTTCCATTCAAATGATATATTAATTAGAATATACATACAAATCGAAGCAAGTGGTTATTTTTTGCCATATGTTTCACTCTGTGGGGAAATCTAGAACATTAGCAAATCTGCTTAGGTAATAATTAAGGTGGAAAAATCTGCCTAGTTATCACGTCAGGTTAGTACTAACAAACCCTAGTTATTACGCGTTTGGGCCGCAAATGCAGAAATTGTCGTGCGTGGACCAAGCTAGGATATCATCATTCATTAATCATTACAACGTTGAATAAAGGATTGTAAATTTTTAAACTATTATTTATTATATGCGATAACGTTGCTCCACTTTAGTTTAATCTCTGTCAAAATACTAAAATGTGTCAATTAGTTAAGTTAGAATACCACCTTTCATTAAACATATAATTTTTGCATGGACAACGTCAAATAAATGATTGTAAATTTTAAACAATTATTTATTATATGAGATAATGTCGTATGTGCTACAGTTTAGTTTAATCTCCTTGTCAACAGCTAGCACTTCTATTACTATAAAAGTACTTTCTATTTTACTTGCAAAAGGGAATTTAAAATAATAATAATAATAATAATAATTCAATCGTTGGGAGAAGGAGAATTTGAATTAGAAATGTCTCAAAAAAAAATACAAAAACAAAACAAAAAAAAGATATGTTTAGGATATCATAAAGAATGTTGATACGACAAAGTAAGTGGTATCATTAAAAGCATGAAGATTGAACCAAGAAACAAGTGAAGAAAAACGGATTTAATGAAACTTGACACTAGTCTCGACACTAATTCTCGACACTAAGCTCGATACCTCTCGATCTATTGAGTTTCGCAGATCTAGAATTATGACATCAAAATTTCAGCCAATGATGACTTGGATTGCTAAGGTTTCTCTCACTAAACCTCTAGAACATATAATTAAAAGTTTAATTTTAAAGACATAAAATACACAAAGACTCAATTTAGAGAAGTCATACACTGTGAGAAACTACTACGTTCTTGTGCGCCTTGGGGTTTTCTAACCAAGTGCATCTAGATCTTTAGCGTACTTTGAAGTGAAGAACTTTGCATCAGACAACAATCAATAAGTTATTGGGAAGTCAGACATGTACTAGGATCTGTGCATACAAGAAGAAGTCTCTACAAGATTATGTCCAATTATGGATTGGAGTAAAAATTCAATTGTAGGTTGGTTTTTGAGAGTGGTGATCTAAAATTAACCCGATGATATTTTTCGCATTGTGAGAGGTTTTTTCCATTTTTCAACAAATCACCGTTTCAAATAAATTTCTACTACACTTAATTGATTTGGTGATTTGTGTGTACCTCCATGATTTGCATATAATTTAACCTAATTAATAAACTTGGGTAATTTATTTAATTTACGGGGATCAATTTATAACCCAACATTGCGGATGAAATTTGCAATATTGAATCATTGCAGTTCAATTTTCCAACAATTAGAGTAACTACATACAACTTTTCTGATGTAAATAAGGTTGGGAAAGGAGGATTTGGATCTGTCTACAAGGTAATTTGGCAATATCATATAGTCAAGTATCTCAATTGTATGTCATAACACGTTAGATTTAGAACTTTTTTATTATTAAGGGTTTCATATTGAATATTGTGATGCATCTATAGGGTAGGCTCTCTGATGTACAAGAGATAGTTGTTAAACTACTATCCATAGGTTCTAGACAAGGAGATCTAGAATTTAAGAATGAGATCTTGTTAATGGCCAAGCTTCACTACCAAAATATAGTTTAGCTTCGAGGTTTCTGCTTGGAAGGAAATGAAAGGCTTCTCATTTATGACTTTGTGCCAAACGGAAGTCTTGACCAAGTTATATTTGGTATGGTGCCAAAAAAAAATTATTATTAAATTAATTTGGTTCTTAGCCACAATAATTTTTGCACTATCGAAATATTTTACAACGTATTATCGGATTAAATAAACACTAAACTAGTTTATTTAATAAAACAGGCCCCATATACAAAGACTTTCTACATCTTCGAGTCAAAGTTCAACAGCTCTCGCCATCTCGGATTACCCACACGTAATTTAATCGTCTTTAGTTCTCATGCTCCCCTTAATTTTTAAGCTAAAAAGAAACCTATCCCATATAGGCGTATTATATAGTTACGCCTTAAAATATACATTTTTTTTAAGTAAATAAAACGTGTGGCATCGAATTTAGACCAAAAAAAGAAAAAGGAAAAAAAAATGACATCAACTTAGAACTATTGTGTTTGAAAAGAACAAAGGAAGTTGTCATTATCGTGAACTACAATTCAATTTCAAGTTTTTCCACATTCACTCATTTCTTCATCGACTTTGAATTAACTAAGGTTTTGCTTAGTCATAAAGGGATCAATTGGCAGTCGTTATCATATTAAAGTAGCATCCATAACGAACCTCTGTCGTCAAAGGTGATTTCTATTTTTGATGAACATCGAAGGTGATTTATAAGGAAAGAAGGAAAGGTGGATGAAAAAGGTAAATGTTAATGGCATTATAACTTACTATATACTGATGTGGTAAATGGTAATGCATGTGATTCGTGAATTTTAACTACCTAACAAATATATGTTTAAAATATATCTTAATAATTTGTGATACATTAGTTTTATAAGTTCAATGAACTAAAATTTATAGTATTCCTAACATTACACATGAAAGAAACGTATCAAGAAAATTATTGTATGCCACTAGACTCAATGGCGTGGCTTATGAGTATACAAGGATCATCAAAATTTGAGAAATGATTTATATACATATGAATTCATTCCACCATTGGAATGAGGAGGATGAATTTTTAATTATTTAATCATTATTTTAACTTTTCGCTTCACATAGGTGCTCAGAATGGGACAATAATCCAACTAAAGACTGCATACTTTAATATGTGATAAATTAATACTAATATCAAAAGATTAAATTACTAAGAAATGATAAATTTAATTATTTAACTACTAGTTAATAAAAGTGAGAATATAGACATTTTTTTAACATGTGGCAATGTACGCTCTCTCAATTCAAACTTCGATTTAATTAATCTCTTCTCAGTTTAGTCCAAGACCATAGCATTCAAGCAATTCTATGGTACTCTCAGTGTGGCCAAACAAAGAATAGGGAAAACCTACCCTAGTCCCTATTATTTTTGCATTTTTTGGATGAGTGAACATGATTTTCCCAAACAAAAAAAGAATAGAGAAAACCTAACCTAAACCCTGTCATTTATGCATTTATTGGATGGGTGAACATAATTTTCCCAAATGATTATTTCTATGAATTCAAGCAATAAAGAAATAGCCCCCTGTTTTTTTTAATATTACAACTCAATGCAAACCAAATAAGGGCAATCATACTCCTAACAATATTTTATTATGCTTTTACAAGTTAGCTCAACTAATAAAGTTTTTAATGATTGTATACGAGATTTAGAGTTCAATCCCCACCTACATGAAAAACTAATTGATGTCTTGATCTAATGATAGCTATCATTAGGAGCGGACGTCATAAGTTAGAACTCTCTTAAAAAAAAAAGTTCACAACAAGTACTTGACCTTAAAATGGCAACAGCAGCCATTAAATGCTCTTGTTTTGTTGATGTTTTGAGAAAGTTTAGTTAGATCAGAAGTTAACACATAAGGGAGGGGGAAGTAAGATGCACAAGAGCTTACAATAATTATCCCATCAAAAGGGCCTATCTTTTGAGGGAATAAACAAGGCTTATAAAGGCTTGTTTTGTCGATGTGGTACAACAAAGACTTTCCAACATTTATTTTATGGTTGCTTTTGGCAAGTACCAAAAATGTTCGTAATTAATTTTGTACAAATTTTACATCCACAATGAATTGACCCGAATGAGGTATACTCCTTTAAATTCTTTGACGGCCCACTCATTTGAACAGAACTAGTTAGGGTGGCAAGTGCAAGGCACGTGCTACTTCTTGAGTGAGAAAATTAAAATAAAATTTTTATTTGATGAAGTATGAAACTAAATACATAAAAAAAATGTATGTCACACACAAAATTAGGGTAGCTATTTAAAATATGAATATCTATTTTATTATAATAGTTTCTTAGTACTTATTTGTTAATGACAATATCCA
Organism: Quercus lobata; assembly: GCF_001633185.2. Classification (NCBI taxonomy): domain Eukaryota; kingdom Viridiplantae; phylum Streptophyta; class Magnoliopsida; order Fagales; family Fagaceae; genus Quercus; species Quercus lobata. The sequence goes on from NC_044908.1 coordinate 76,824,534, forward strand.
CTCACTAAAACTTCTAAGAATGATAACGAATATCATTATCCTCCAACAAAAAGCAATTGAGTTTTGCTAAAACATTGTCACAATATTTAAATTTTCATAATGAAAGATGTCATATGCTACAATTTAACTTGTAAGGACTCAAAAAATAAAGACCTAAGCCCACTTAGATTAGTGGTATCTTATCCCTCAAATCAAACCCAAACAATAGAATTTTTAAGAGAGTAAGTAACTAACTCAAATGCAATACTAGGGTAAGTATAAGTCTAAGGCCGAAAAATCCAAAGTAACGGACAAGCGCAATTGGAATAATAATTTAGGATAATATCCTCCTCGGGCAAATCCGAGGATCAATCTCTTGTATATAAGTTTAGTTCTGGTTCTACACAAGGCAATTCATAATTCTCTTCATCATTCTCTTGGTACTTAGAAATTGTTCCTCCTCTTTTTTTGGGGTGTTCCCTTCCTTTTATAGTCCATTCCCTTGCATCTCAACCCTTCGCCTGTACGTCCTAGGGCACTTCTTAGGATACTTGTCCCATCAAGACCCTTCTGGAAGTGATAGAAGGAGTTGCTAGCTGTGAAGTTACTGTTCAAGAGTAATTTTCACATTAATGCAAATGATGAGGTTGGTGCCGGGCACTGAATGCAGAGGTGGGAGGTGTCTCCCTCAGGAAATTTCCTCCTACTAACCTTGTTCCAATTGCATCTCTTCTCCTATCCTTAGGCTTCTGAGGGATATCAGTTGTCCTGATTCTCTTGCTCTCCTCAAGTAGGTGGAGTCCTCGGGGTTTGCTTACGCATCTTGTCCCGGATTGGGTAAATTAATCCTTGGCTGAGATTCCTTGGTCCTGGAACCCCCCACAAAACCCTTTCATCAAATTCCTTCAACCATACACAATGAAAATTTTTTCATTCATACTTTCTTCTTTATCATTCTATATGAGTCTAGGTACAATGTTTAGCTAGCTTAGTTTTTAATGAACACCCATTTTAGGCAAGAAAAAAAGAAAAAGAAAAAAAAAGACATGTGTCTTGAATTTTCCATTAAATAAATTATAACTTTCTAATCATTATTACCATCTAAAATTAAAAATACGTGAGGAAAATTTTTGGAATGTTAAAATTTTTGTATTTTAGACATTACACAATGTTATATTTAAAGAATAATAAGCTTTCGTTAGGGTTTAACTGAGAAAATAACAATATGACATATTTGTTCTTTTCCAAAAATACTATGAGAAGAATAGCTTGATTTTAAAGTTTAAGAAGGAACTGTGAACTATCCCAAATATAAAGGATGAAATGCGTTTTTATCCTTTTTTTAATTTTGTGTGTGTGTGTGTGTGTGTGTGTGTGTGTGTATGTGTGTGTGTGTGTAGAACTATGTGTTTTTACTTAAAATTTTGCGTAAAGATAAAAATACAATAAAAAATGACAAAATATAGCTACAAAATTAATTGTAACCTTTGGCTACAACCTTACTAAATATCCTTTTATTGGAGGTGAGTTGTAGCCTTAGATTACAACATTGCTCAATAAAATAAATATTACTGCATATTTTAAAAATCTACTCTTTGAATTGCATATTCTTTACGCTTTTAATACATATGTCAAATTTTGTGTTAATTGGGTATTATTTACCATATGATCTATAAGCATATATTTTATGCATAATTTTAAATTACAAAAACTTGTAATTTAAACAATTTATTGATGACATAGTTATTGATTTTCAATTTTCTTAAAGTTTTGCACGTATGGAGGATATAAGAATAAGATGTAATCTAATGATGGATTTGTCAAAATTCACATCCAATAAAATAATATTGAGTAAGGTTGTAGCCTAGGCGTACAACCAATTTTTAGCGAAACTTTGTCCTAAAGAAAAAAAGTCAATTTAAGAAAATTGTACGTGAAATAGTGAATTTTGGCTAAATAAAGTTGATTAAACAAAAAAAAAAAAAAAAAAAATCTAGAAACACAATATAATGATACATCATTTTTGTAATACGATAATTTTGTTATAATAAAAATATAAAAGTAAAGCAAAAAAAGGAAAAGAATATTCATTAAAAATTTATCAACTTGCCCCTCTTATTAAAACATTTAATGAAATTGGGCAATATTTGAATACCATGGGCTTTCATCGGATAACCATAGACTTTCACTACTTGGAATTTAGCTGCATCTTGCAAGTTGTACCACGTGCTGCTAGAAGTTTTTTTTTTTTTTTTTTTTTTTTTGCTGAATAAAAGGGGGGACGGGGGCGACTATTTGTGACTAACCCCCTAGGGCGTGACCTAATAGGGGCATCCTCGCTAGAGAATATTGGATTGAGTCATAGCTACCGTGATCGGGGCCCCACAGACCTCACCCTAGCACTCCAAGAGAGCCAGTAGGAGAGACACAATGCAAGTTAGGAAACCCTCCTTCCACACAGTACCCGTCACGACTCGAACAAAGGACCTTGTGCTTGCATGTGGGATCTCTCCCCCACTGGGCCACCCCTTCTGGGGCTCTGCTAGAAGTTCATACAGTCAAATCAATCCCATATATTCATCATTACTTTATAATAAAATGTACTCCATTATTATTGGTTTACTTTACTACTTGACATGACGGTTCCGAACTTATCATTCTATATTAAATCTTCCCATTAATGCAAAAATACAGAGTGACAATAATAATGAGCACTTCAAGATTATCACTTTTCTTCTTCTATGCCATTCTCATAATCCTTGTTAATCCCACCATTAATGCGCAGAGAGATCCCTACGTGCTTCATGAGTGTTCAACTACTGGTAACGTTACTAGTAACGGTACCCTTAGAGAAAACCTTAATACCCTCATTTCCACTCTTTCATCCAACACCCAAATCGATTATGGGTTCTACAATTTCACTGCCGGAGAGGGCACCAACAGAGTTTACGCCACTGGGCTTTGTAGAGCTGATCTTTCACCAACTGATTGCCGTAGTTGTGTCAACATGTCAGCTCACGAGCTCTTACAGTTGTGTCCAACACAGAAAGAGGGTGTCATGTGGTACATGAATTGTGCAGCTCGATACTCAAACAACTCGATATTTGGTGTTATGGAAACTAAACCTACTCGAGCTCTTACAAGCGATAATGTCACGAACTTGGCTGAGTTCAACGCGGTGTTAGAACCCTTATTTTATGACCTGAGAGTTAGAGCTTCAGCTGGAGCTATTTTTCGCAAGATTGCAGTTGGAACTGCGTACTATAAAAGTGACAACTATACGATCTATGGGCTTATGCAGTGTAGTCCTGATTTGTTAGAAATGGATTGTAGTAATTGCTTAGTTGTTGCTCAAAACTATATTCAAGGTTGCTGTAGTGGAAACAGTGGACTCACAATTCTTGCACCAAGCTGTAATTTAAGTATAGAGACCGACCAATTCTATGACAGCACTCTTGTTCAATCTCCACCGTCATTATCTCCTCCTTCTCCTCTTCCTCCTCCGCCTACAAAAGGTACGTTTCCCAAAAGGACATCTTCTGAATTGTTCTTCTATATAAGTATAATATCTTATACATTAGATAATTATTAGAAAAAAATATAGGACCACATACTTTTAAAAAAAAATTATTAGAAGCGTGTGAGACGTTATTTATGTAAACATTTATTTCTTAAATTAAAAAAAAAGTATCTATATGTTAAATTTTTATATTTTTTTCTCACTTATGTAATTTCTTTCTCTAAATAAACACTTAATTCATGGAATAAGCTAATCCAATATTATGGGAGACATTAGCAAGGACCCATTAAGTTGATGTAGCTTCACAAATTTTTATTTGTAACAATTGGTACTAGATAAATTTGCTCATGAAAAGTTTTATTTGCTCATCTTTTGTTTCACTTCTCATTTTGTACTATTGATTTTAAATTAAATTTATAGATGTTACAATTGAAGATAATTTAAACAATATGGATAAGAGAAATTCTTAGAAAGTTTCCATAAGAAAAAAATACTTAGAAATGAAGGGCTCGTTTGGTAGAGGAGTTTAAGTAATGTTATTTGTAATTTTTTGAAATACGTGTGGATGAAAAAATATGTGGAAATATGTGTAATGTTGTTTAAAAATTGAAAATTAGTTGTTTAACAACTCTTCCAAGTAGCTAGAATTAACAAAAATACTTTTGTTTATTAGTGGGGAGATAAGAAAAATCCTGTATTCTTTTACTCATAAAAAGTGGGGTATATATAATTTTTTATGTTCAAGTAATTTAATCAAAGTTTGAAAGTTGTTCTGCCTGTACGAAAACACATGCTTTAGTTTATAGCGAAGGAAATTAGCTACTATACAAGCGACAGTGTAAATTTAGCACAAATATAAGTTGTAAATTTAGACATATGATTAGTTGTGTCTCTAAAATTATTTTATTTATCCCCGTACCTTTTTATCCTCAAAATATTTTTCATCTCCCACTTTCTCAAACTCTGCACCAAAGGAAGCCTTTAAGCTTTTTGCTGTCTGTACATGCATGTGTTTACCTTTAAATTTAATAGCCACCAAAGTATAATTAATGGCGTTAATTTCTACGGTAGCTTTAGCATTTTTTGTTGTGAATACAGTCAAAGCTTGGTTTTCATTCATACTTTTCTTTTTACAATATTATGGGCATAAATAGCCACTATACATAATTGGAATGCTAAAGTTTAGGACTACAAATCTCCAAGCCAGTAGAGCAAATCTCTAATCTAGGAAACATATATATTTACAATCAATCTATATACGGAAGTCTACCAACTTGGAATTATTTCTAGAATCTTCAACACTCCCCCTCAAGTTGGTGTGTAGATGTCGCTCATTCCGAATTTGTTGAGACCATCATGAAATACTCAACTTGATACGGCCTTGGTGAGTAGGTCAGCAAGTTGTTCTTGAGATGAGACATGAGGTGCTTCAATGATCTTTGCTTCTAGTTTTTCCTTGATGAAATGCTTGTCAACTTCCACATGTTTGGTTCGATCGTGCTGAATTGGGTTGTATTGGGGAGATAAACACCTTGGGGAGCTTCCTTGAGTAATTAATATAACATATAGAGACACATTTTAACCCAAAAGGCCTAAGCCCAATGGGTATGTGCTCAATTATGTTTTATTAACCACTCATTCTTCTCATCTTTATTCAATGTGGAACTTCACTCACACGTGTAACCCAACAGGTTGTGGGCAATATCACAAGCTGCCTTGTTATCACAATAGAGCTTCATTGGGTTGTCATGCTTAATATTCAGATCTTTAAATAAATTATGGACCCATAATAATTCACATAATGCCTTAGCCATTCCTCTGAACTCAGATTCAGCACTAGATAGAGCAACTACAGCTTACTTCTTGCTTCGCCAAGTGACCAAATTTCCTCCTACAAAAGTGAAATATCCTGCTGTAGACTGCCTATCTTTGATTGATCCAGCCCAATCTGCATCAATGTATCCTTTGACATCCAGATTATTCCCCTTTTTAAACATAATCCCTTTCCTTGGAGATGACTTCAAGTAGCGCAAAATAAGGGTAACTGCATTCACGGAACTTAGTGCATATGCCAAGTCAGGCCGAGTATGTGAAAGATACATCAGTCTCTCAACTAATCTTTGATACCTCTCCTTGTTGGTTGGGACTTGATCCGGATATATGCCTAGCTTCAAATTTTCTTCCATAGGTGTGCTAACTAGACTACATGCCATCATACCAATCTCACTTAGTAAATCCAAGGCATATTTTCGTTGAGATAGAAAGACACCTTCCTTTGATCTTGACACTTCAATACCAAGGAAGTATTTCAATGGACCAAGGTCCTTCATCTCAAATTCTCGAGCTAGATGGTTCTGCAATGCTCTCCTTTCTTTTGAATCATTTCCCGTTACTATCATATCATCAACATACACAATGAGACAAGTAATCATTCATTTTTTATGCTTCACAAAAAGAGTATGATCTGAGTTACTCTGCTTGTATCCAAAAGCTTTCATTGACTTCGTAAACCTTCCAAACTATGCTTTTGGAGATTGCTTTAGACCATATAGGGCCTTTTTTAATCTGCAAACATGTTTTCCACCTTCTAACTGCATATTACATCCAGGGGGCAACTCCATGTATACTTCTTCTTGTGGGTCTTCATGAAAAAAGGCATTCTTCACATCAAACTGGTGCAATGGCCAGTCAAGATTCACCGCCAAGGATATAAGAATACGAACAGTATTGATTTTCGCTACTGGTGCGAATGTCTCCATGTAGTCAATTCCATAAGTTTGAGTGTACACCTTGGCGACTAGTCTAGCTTTGAATCGTTCAATGGTTTCATCTGCCTTGTATTTGACTGTGAAAACCCACCTACATCCAACAGGTTTCTTTCCTTCAGGCAACTCGACAACTTTCCAAGTTGAGTTTTTTTGAAGTGACTTCATTTCTTCATTCATAGCTTCCTTCCACCTAGGATCTCCTAGAGCTTCCTGCATGTTAGTAGGAATAGATACAGCAGATAACTGATTCGCAAATGACTCACTTTATTTTGACAATCTATGGGAGGATACATAGTTGCTCATGGGATACTTAGGATTGGAACTAAGAACAGGTTCATAGTTAACTTTAGGTATACCTCTAGTGGCTCGATTAGGTAGTACTTTTGGAAGGAATTGAGATTTAGAATGTACCTAGGGTTGTACTTGGGGTTTAGGAAAGGAATTGACCTCAGAAAACAATTTGTTAGATGGTACTTGAAGTGGAGTCACTTCCAACTGATTCTGATTATTTTCCCCATTCAAACTAACGTCTGGTTGGTCAAGAATAGGTTGCTCACGTAGCATGGTTTCCTCCTCTGGACATATAGTTTCCTCCTCTAAACACTCACCACTTTTATCCAAAAATTGACCACTTGTATCCAAATGGTCCAAAGAAGGATTTAGATTTAGAGTCTGCAATTCATTTTGTCTCTCCCCCTAAATTGAGGACTCGGGAACAGTATAGTACATGTCATTTTCATGAAAGACAACATCAAGGGTGACAAACATATTCCGTGATGGGGGGTGATAGTAGCGGTAGCCTTTTTGTTGTGAGGCATAGCCAACAAAGACACATCGTAGGGCTCGTGGTTCCAACTTATCATGCAATGGCTTAGGAAGATGCACAAATGCCACACACCCAAAAATTCTAGGTGATAAATTCAGAGCAATAGGAGTAGTTACAGTTGAATGAAGAACTTCAAAGGGAGTCTGAAAATTCAGTGAGCTGGAGGGCACATGGTTAATGAGGTAAGCCGCAACACTGAGCACTTCACCCCAGTAACTGGTGGGCATGTGAGCTCCAAACAAAGAGGCTTATACAACGTCAAGTAGGTGGCAATTCTTACGCTCTGCAACCCCATTTTGCTGAGGGGAATAAGGGCAAGTTGTCTGGTGAGATATGCCATGTTCCTGCAAGTACTTCTTCAGGTCCTGATTAACAAATTCTCCACCATTATCAGTGCGAAGAACTTGTATGTGAGATTGATATTGAGTCATGATCATCTTATGAAATTTCTGAAATAAGGAGCTAACTTCATTTTTTGATTTCATCAAGCAAACCCAAGTCATACGAGTGTGATCATCAATAAATGAGACAAACCAACGAGAACCATTCAAGGACGGGTTTTTGGTCGGCCCTCATACATCAGAGTGAATCAACATAAAAGGTATTGGACTTTTATTCATACTTAATGGGAACGATACGCGGTGACTTTTTGCAAGTTCACAAATACTACATTTGAAATCTGAAGTATTTAATTGAGAAAACAACTTTGGGAACAATATTTTTAAATATCCAAAAGACGCATAACCCAAGCGCCTGTGCCACAACCAAATTTCAAAGGACTTGTCGATTTGATTCGCTGAAAGAGCTTAAGCCAATTGATGTGAGCTAGTAGGCTTCAGATCCAGATTGTACAGCTTCCCCCTTCTAGTACCACAGCCAATTGTCTCCCGAGTTCGAATGTCCTTAAAAACACAAAGCTTAGGCTAGAAAATCACAACACAATACAACGCACTAGTTATTTGAGCGACAGACAATAAATTATGGTTAAGGGAAGGTACAACTAAAACAGAATCAAGATTCAACTTATCTGAGAGAGGAATTGAACATTCCCCAATCACAGGTGAGGGATTGCCATTGGCGGTAGAGACTATATGTGTGGTGGATTGTTTCATAGATGGAACATGCTAACTGTCAAAGGTCATGTGATCCATAGCACCGAAATCAATTATCCATGTACTACTACTACTATATGATGCAAAAGTATTGAAAACCTTACCAATGTTACCTGAAGTAGCAATCAAAGAGGAAGCTTTTGCAACATCATCGGAAGGTTTGGTCACAGCAACAAAAGCTTGGTGGTTGTGGTTCGGCTTTGAATTGCGCTTGCGCGATGCCTTTGCTAGATCCCACCAATCTGGATAGCCAATTAAGTCATAACACCGTGCCTTTGTATGGCCTGTCTCACCACAGTAAGTGCACAAACGTTCGGGTTTGGGAGCACCTATTTCATAACTGCCCTTCTAAGATCGTGTTTGGTCAAAATCAGTCTTTTGAGCGGATTGTCGAGGCTAGGGCTTAGAGCATCGAGCCATTAAAGCGGAAGACTCAGGATTATCGGGTTCAGCATTTAAGGTAGCTCAGCGTATAGCATCTTGACGGACATAGGCATAGGTATCGTCGAGGTCCATCGACGGGTCCTTCCGAAGAACCTCACCTCTAATCTGTTCGAATTCTACATCCAGACCACTATGAAAGATGTGCACTCTCAACCGTGCAACAGATTTCTTATAGGTGACAATATCATTGGGATCCTTCATGATAACTTTATCACGATAATCTAATTCTTGGAAAATTTTGACAAGCTCACCGTAATAAGTTGATAGAGGTCGACCAGCTTGTTTGGTGGTGAAGGCACGCTGATTCAGTGCAAAGAGTTGTGTCTCATTCGATCCATCATAGAATGCTTTGGCAAGAGCACTCCAGATTTCCCTTGCGGTATGCAGTCGAAGATAACGCTTCATTATCTCTGGCGACATGGAGGTTAGCAACCAACCCTTGAGCTTTTGATTCTCTGCATACCACTTTGCATAGGTAGCATCAGTTTCCTTCAGTGGATCAGTTTTCCCATAATATATTCGAGCTTCTCACGTCCTGTGATTTGCATCTCTAATATTTGGGACCATACATCATAGTTAACTTCGGTGAGGACAACTCCGGCATGGAAGCCAGAATTTTCAGATTGGATGTGGATTACTGGGGTTAATGGTTCGAGAGTAGAGGATTCGGAAGCCATATGATGGTAGTTGTTTACTGCAATGGTTGTTCAGATTAGTATGGGAGTAGTTGTTTGCTGCGATGGAAATTTTCGGGAGGCTCTGATACCAAGTCAAAACTTGGTTTTCATTTATACTTTTCTTTTTACAATATTGTGGGATAAATAGCCACTATACATAATTGGAATGCTAAAGTTTAGGACTGCAAATCTCCAAGCCAGTAAAACAAATCTTTAATCTAGGAAACATATATATTTACAATCAATCTATATACGGAAGTCTACCAACTTGGAATTATTTCTAGAATCTTCAACAAATACATGCTTCTGCTTATGGGTTCTATGGGTTGCCAATTTTTAACCAGTTAGTTATCTCAAACTGAGATTCATGATCATTATTATTGACTGAAATTTCAAACCAAAAATATATATATCAGAAATAACGACAGATCATTGGTGTGTCTATATGTCTATAAGTAGTATAAATTTGGTGGATAGGTTTTGTTTATCAGTCTCTTGCACTGCAGTGTCCTTAATATGGATATAAAATCTTTTGGTTAATTGTGATAGGACTGCTTGCTCATATGCAGCCAAAATGATCAACTTCCATGACCTGAAGGATAGTATAATAAAAAAAATAAAAAGCCCACCCAACTTGTCTTAGTGGGTTGTTATGTGGGGAATGGTGATGAGTTGTGCAGCATGGCATCTTGTCACAATATTTATTATATTTCTAGGTCACCAATGTTTCTTATATTTTTAATCAAGCATATACTTTATTTTACAATTAAACTAATTGATGTCTAATAAGTTAAGTGTCACTAATAAATCCATGTGAAAGTAATATTGTTCGAGCTACAAGATTTTTAACTGTGTTTCATCATAAGTTGATAACTCAACATGGTGTAAAAATGAATGTATATCGATTGTTAATTTCTAATTAATTATTCATGCTTTCAAGTTTTGTTTTCAATTTTTAACTTCTTTTTCCCGCTAATAATGTTAATTTCAAATTCAAGCTTGGAATGTTTTATTGAGTACAAATATCTGATTTTTACAGGAAAGGGGAGTAACTTATCTAAAACTATCATCGCCATAGTTGTGGTGGTGGTCATTCTCGTTGTAATAATCATCTGCATCTGCATCTCTTTAAGTGTGAGGAAGCAAAGAAAGAAAGCTAAAAGTAAGTTGAAAATTGGTTTGTTATTCCTATTTTTAAATATATAATTTCTTTAAAATATAAGAATAAATTCAGACAATAAGCGTGTGTGTGTTTATATATAAATATGTGATGCTTTATTTATAGGCAATACTAGTGACAATTGACTTTCAGAGCATAAATGTTTCCTATGAATTTATAGGTAAGACGGAACATGAAATAATGTGGGGTATTTTTCAATGAGTTCTAGTTCAGATTATTGGATCACCAGAAAAGAATAACATTCAAACTAACATTCAATATCAATTCTGATTGCTATCTATATCTCCTCCTATTTTGTAGCTTTGTGATCGTGATTAGAGATAGGCTTGATCTTCGTATCCTGAGGTGATTTAATAATACAGATGACACCTTTTGCTTTTGTGAGAGAGATAAAATATGAGGTGGTGTGTTCATGATACTTGTGTGGCTTATTATAATAGAAAAACAAATAGGGGTACCTACAAAACAGAATTAAGCTACCATCGTTTCAACATTAAATCAATTTTTCTAGAAAGAAAAGCTATTGAAAGAGCTAGTGTTCCACTGGAAAACATTATCTGTGCATTAGTAGTTCTCTACGATTACTTCAGTAATTAGTGTTTGTGAGTCTATTAATGACATATGCACATAATTTAAATTGCATTAATCTTTTTTAAACAAAAAAAAAAAAAAAAAAAAAAAAAAAAAAAAAAAAAAAAAAAAAAAAGAAGAAGAAGAAGAAGAAAAAGAAAAAGAAAGAACTGCTTATCTAATCCTGATGTATTGACTGGTTCCACATGTGAAGCAGTGGATGAAATTAGCAGTACTGAATCCTTGCATTTTGATTTTCCAACAATTAGAGTTGCTACAGATAACTTTTCTGATGCAAATAAACTTGGTCAAGGCGGATTTGGTGTTGTTTATAAGGTAATTTGACAATTCCATATGGTCAAATATATCAATTGTTTGCCATAACAAGTTAAATTCACAATTTTATTATTATTGTTATCAAGGGTTGCATATTGAATATTTTAATGTGTCTATAGGGTAGACTCTCCAATGGACAAGAAATAGCTGTCAAAAGGCTATCCCTGGGTTCTGGACAAGGTGATTTAGAATTTAAGAATGAGATATTGTTAGTAGCTAAGCTTCAACATCGGAATTTAGTTAAGCTACGAGGTTTCTGCTTGGAAGGATGTGAAAGGCTACTGATTTATGAGTTTGTGCCAAATGGAAGCCTCGATCAAGTTATATTTGGTATGGTTGCAATTCTATCATAAATTCTAGATTTATTCATAATATTTTATAGGTTGCTTGTATTCTCAAATACAGTTGGATATGTCATTTTTCAATAGACTCATAGTTTAAATGAATAATCTAGATCCCACAAAATGTGCATATTTGGATTGGCAAACGCGTTACAAAATCATAGAAGGCATTGCCCTAATGGTATTTTAAAAAATGAAATAAAATAGTTTAATACACGTTGCACAAATGGCATTAGTGTTTAAGGACCAAATTGGTCATTTTTTAAAACCTTTAGATGTGTTTGGTATTACCCAAAACCTCATGAAAGATTGTTGTAATATACCATTTTTTAATAATTTTTTTTATTATAAAGGTAGATGTTTAATTCATATTTTAAACATCGGCCATAGACATGCACATATGTTCACGGTCAAATTTCAGTTGAAGCCTAAGAACATTAGCGTCCAAAAGTTTTTGTCTATTTTAAAATAATAATTTATCTTTTCTATTCTAAGCACTTATTTTGTAAATGAGAATTGCATTCAACGATTATCTTTTCCATTTTCCAAATCACCGATTAAAAAACAGCAACCACAATGACATTTCATCTACCGTCTACCTAAGCAAGTCAAACAAATCAATTCAATTTAATTTATAAATTAATTTCTAATTATTTATTTTAAAAGGTATGTGTTTTTGTAAACATTAAACATTAGTCCTAAGTCATAACATAAGAATCTGTTCATGGAAGATTGTCTGTTGAAGCCTAAGAGGTAAAATGTTTTCCCTCCACAACTACATAGTATTTCTGCTACTATTATTTGCATTCTTAACCCTTACCAGCTCCATTAATTCACAGCCCACCCTCAGACACAACGATTGTTATGGATCAACTGGAACTGCCAACGCCAGTTACAATTCCAGCCTCACAGCCGTCTTTGAATCTTTATCATCTAAAGCTTCCCAAAACTACAGCTTCTACAACGAAAGCTCTAATATTAGCATCTACAGCCTCTACCTGTGCCGAGGTGATGTTTCTAATGAAACCTGCAAAAGCTGTGTCAGCTCTGCGACACAAGAAATCAGAAATCGGTGTCCATCTAGTAAGACTGCCATCATATGGTACGATGAGTGCACGTTAAGGTACGCCGATGTTAATTTCTTCGGCAAGCCAGATACTCAGCCATGGTTGATCATGAATAATGTGGAGAATACTACTTCACCTGGGCAACCTAATTTCTATGCACGTGGTTTGTTGGAACAACTAATAGGGCGTGTCAATGAAAAAGACAGGTTGTTCGAGACCGATGAGCAGATAGTGAAGATTGGCGATAGGTCCTTGCCGAGCTATGGGTTGGTGCAGTGTACTAGAGATCTTGATGTTGGTTCGTGCGGAAAGTGCTTAAGCGACTTGGTGGTTGAAGCCCAAGTCTGTTGCGAATCCAAAATCGGATGGCGTATCTCTGGCCCGAGTTGCTCTCTGAGGTATGAGAACTACTCTTTCACTGAGCCGCCACCAGCGCCGCCAGCAACTCCGCCGTCCCAATTCGTGCCGCAAGCACAGCCCCCGCCTGATAATGGTAAGACATGTTGATTTGGTATTTTCCTTGAAATCCGATCTGCACCTCTTTGCTAGTTTGGGCTTATTAAGTAGTTCATTTGCATTGGTCAAGTAAAAATAATCCCAAGATCATGGGAAAGTTAGAAAATATTTAGAGAACAGACGTAATACCCTGTTTTCTCGTATAAATGGTGGATCTATCATTATTATGTTAGATGAGAGAGTACTTTATGGGATTTAGATTTAATAAATTCATTTATAAAGGGGGTGAGTTTGTCGGGCGTTGTGGGTGAAAAATGTGTTGTTTTGAAGAATGGAGTGGTAGAAAGTTTCAGCTGGGAGGTTGAAACTTCAAATTGAAGGCTTGGCTTGATTTGTGGATGAAAATTTTGGAAAGTTTTGACTTTTGTGGAAAGTTTGGTTTATTAAGAATTATTTGGTATACCATTAAAGCGATATAAAGCGATTTGCTAAATGCCTAAATGATAAATTTTTAGCATTTAACGTATTAAACATTAAAAAAAAAATCACCTCTATTGAATGTCTTAAATGTCAAAAAAAAAAATTGGCATGTGCTACCGTATTCTTCCATTAAAAGGGCACTGTAGCAATGCCACTTATTAAAAATTCATTTTTAATTTAAGTTTCGCTCTTCTTTTTCATTTATTTGTTTTGTGTTGTGCGTTGAGTTAATATTATTTTAATATGTTATATGGAATAATAGAAAATGAGATGTGTTCTTTTTTCTGGCTGGGGGTACTCTGTTATTTTTCTTAAATGTTACTCAGATTTTTTTTTTTTTTTTTTAAAGTTCTAATTTAATAAATGAATCAATTTTATTACCATTTGAATGAAATTTTTTATATCTTGCCATATTGGTTGAGATAACAATATATTGTCCAATTCAGTCAAGTGTAGCAGTCCTGTGTGCCAAAAGGGTGTATCGTACTAGTGTTAGATGATCATTTTAAAAAAATGCCAATGATAAAGGCTGTAGTAAGTTTAAAAATTTCTGTATTTCAGAAGAACCTGATTAAAGGGGAAAAAATTTTATAAACAGAGGACTAAGGATAATAGAACTTTTACAGAGTAATTGGGATAAAGAAGATAGGTAAAACATCTACTGAAACTACAAACATGAATGTTTACTTCGCTACTTATATTACACTTATATTACACTTATCCCCAAAGTGCAAGGTGCTCATAATTTCAACCAGTTCAAACCTATCAGTCTCTGCAACGTTTGCTATAAGGTGATTTCAAAAATTTTAGTATCTAGGCTAAGACCTTTGTTAGATAAGATGATTGATCCTACTCAAGTAGCTTTTATTCCAGATAGAAATATTGCTGAAAATATAATCCTTGCACAGGAAATTGTTCATAGTTTCAGAACTAAGAGAAAGAAAAAAGGCTGCATCGGTTTAAAAATTGATTTTCAAAAAGCTTATGATAGAATGGAGTGGAGTTTCCTATTGACTACACTTAAGGCCTTTGGGTTTTGTGAGAGATTTATCTCCTTAATTCAACAATGTCTATCCACAGTCAACTACACCTTATTACTTAATGGGAGTCATGAAGCTAAAATCAACCCATCTAGGGGTTTGAGACAGGGGGATCCCCTTTCTCCCTATCTCTTCATCATCGGCTGTGAGGTCTTGGCTAGACTAATTAGTAGAGAGGAGATTAAGGGTAATATTAGAGGGGTGCATTTAGCGAACAGTGCTCCACCTATCACAAAGCTTTTCTATGCTGATGATGTGATGCTATTTAGCAACGCCAAACTGTCAGAAATAAGAACCTTGCTGAATTGCCTGGATTGCTATGGCAAATGGTCTGGGCAAAGTATAAGTGTTGAGAAGTCCGGCATTTTTAGTTCGAAAGGAGTCCATCCTGAGTTTCTGAGACAAGTTAAAGACCAGCTGGGAATTAAAAAGCTCAGGCAGGGAACTAAGTACTTGGGGGTGCCATTATTCTTATCAAATAACAAGGCTAGAGATTTTGCCTATGTGAAGGAGAAGGTAGATGCAAGATTGGCCAGTTGGAAGAGTAAAAGCCTTTCTTGGGCAGGTAGAGCTACGTTGATTAAATCTGTTGCCCAGTCCATCCCTAATTATACAATGTCCACCTTTTTGCTCCCAAGGAAAATTAATGACAAGTTAGATGCGGCTGTGAGACGTTTTTGGTGGAAGCCAAAAGAGGATTCTAATAAGTTCTACACTCCGATGGCATGGGATAATTTGTGTAGGCCGAAAGATGAAGATGGTCTTGGGTTTAAAAAGTTTGAGAAAATGAATCAAGCTTTAGTGTCCAAATTGGGATGGTGGATTTTGTCCAAGAAAAATTGTTTTTGTGTGAAGCAATTGGCCGCAAAGTACAAGGTTAGAGCTGATTGGATTAGAGCTCCAAAAGCCACTAATGCATCTTGGGTTTGGAAGAGCATTGAAAGGGTGAAGGATATAATAAAGTTGGGAGCGTGTAAATTAGTAGGTTCGGGGAATACTATTTTAGTTTGGGAAGACCCTTGGTTACCTGATAAATCAGGTTTTATTCCAACACCAAGGGCTCAAGTAAATAATTCTTGTTTGGTAGTTTCTCAACTTCTAAATTCTTCAGGTTCAGGCTGGAATGATATTTTGTTACATGATCTGTTTGACCATGAGTCTATTGCAGCTATTAAAAACATCCCAATTTGGTCTTTTGATATGGAAGATAGATGGACTTGGACCAAAGCTGAAAATGGGAAGTTCTCGGTGAAATCCTGTTATCGTCTCATTTCTGAAGGAGACATTTCACCTGGTAATGTTTCTCTTACAAGGAATATATGGAAGGCCAGCATTCATGAGAGGCTGAAGATGCATCTTTGGAGAATTGCTTTCAATCTTCTGCCCACTAGGGACAAGTTGAGTGAGTTTTCACCTGCATCTGATACTAGCTGCCCTCTTTGTAATGCTGAGATAGAGTCAGCCCTGCATCTTTTTACTCATTGCCATATTGCTAGAGCTATTTGGTTTGGTAGCCGTTGGAACATTAGAATTGATAGTTGGCCTGTTCAATCTCCGTCTCATTTGGTTGAGCTACTTATTAATCCTCCTCCATCCCTGCAGCTGGATAAAGAGCAGAGAAATGAATTTGTTTTATTTGGTGCTTTAGCTTTAGATTTGATTTGGATGTGGAGAAACAAAGCAATTAATGAGAAAACTTTTCCAATGGAGGGGCAAATTAGCAGAAGCATTCAGAAACTATTCTTGGAGCATCGGCGGCCTGAAGTTCCAATGTTGTTAAGTGTTCCAGCTAGAAACAGTGCTACGTGGTGTAGCCCAAACCAAGGTATGCTAAAACTGAATTGTGATGCAGCGGTAGGTGATTTGTCTTCATGTATAGCGGTTGTTGCTAGAGATTGGGGAGGGAAGTTGGTGTTTGCATTGTCAAAGAATGTTAACACCAATATCCCTGTCCAAGCCGAGGCCAATGCCATTCTTCTAGCTGTCCACACTGCTTTGAACTTCTCTTTTTGTAATTGCATTATAGAGAGTGACTGTAAAGTTTGTATAGATGCCATTAGTGCTGGTAGGGAGGTAAGTCCTTGGAGGCTTGTGAATTTTGTGGACTCGGTTAAGAATGTAATTAGTGATCATGGCCACGTAATTTGTAATTGGGTTCATAGAGAGGCTAATCGGGCTGCGCATGTGCTAGCCAATTGGTCTCTTAGCCAGTCTTTTTTTGGTTCTTTTGATATGGGTTTTGGTCCTCCAAGTTTTGTTGATGTAATCCTGGATGAGGCTGCCCAGGCTTCTGTTTCTGTCTTGGTTCAATAAATATTTTTCTTTTAGCAAAAAAAAAAATAAAAATAAAAAATTCCATTCATCTGGAGAATCAGGTGCCATTCCCAATTTGCTATTAAGAGACTTCGTTAAACGGTTAATCGATTGTCTTAGCCAAATGATAACAATGATTAAAATGGTTGCTAATAGATTTGATTTGGGTTATCTGTGATTGTTTGGGCAGCTTATATGTGCTTGCATTTATTGATATATCAGTGATTTGTGGTCGTAAGTTAATTTAAGCATTCTTAGGTTATATTATATGATGAGCAACAGGAAGTGGAGGAAAGAAGACAACAAAGATCATAATCATTACCATATCATCAATTGCAGTAGTTGCAGCTCTCTTAGGTTTCTGGTATTATTCATCCTCTGGCAGGAGGAAACAAGAACGAGGTAAATTTAGTTTAGCCAATCTATTAATAGTGATTTTTTCTATTAAGTTCTATTAAATTTTTGTTTCCAGGCAGTAATTAATTTTTTTTTTTTAATCTAATTTGTTATACAGATAGGGAAACAGGCCAAGAAATTCCATTACGAAATAATTTGGCAAGGTCACTTTCAATGCACTTAATGGACAATAGTATGCATACAAGGGATGATGACGACAGTGGAGAAATGCATTACTTTGATTTAACTACCATATTGACTGCCACTAACAATTTCTCTGATGTAAATAAGCTTGGAGAAGGTGGTTTTGGCCCAGTTTACAAGGTTAAAAGACAAATCAATTATTTTATTATATGCATTTTTTGGAAATTATTTGATCATTTGCATTTATATAGCAGTAATCAAGATCAGTGACAACTAAATGAGTATTATGATCATTTGAGTTTAGGAGAATTGAACTTTAAATGAACATGTAGCAACCTATGTCTATCGATACTGTGATAAGTTTTCACTGATTAAGCTTAAATTGCTTCTAGGGCAAGTTGATTAATGGAAAGGAAATTGCAGTTAAAAGGCTTTCAATGAAATCTAAACAAGGTCTTGAGGAGTTTCAGAACGAAGTGATTTTAATTGCAAAACTTCAGCACAAGAATCTAGTGAGGCTCTTGGGATGTTGCTTAGAAGAAGATGAAAAGCTTCTAGTCTATGAATTCATGGCAAACACTAGTCTTGATGCCTTCTTGTTTGGTATACTCTCTCTATCTCTCACACAAACATAGACTCACATTCACACACTAACATTTAGCATCATTAATTCATGGAAAAACTTTCCTATATAGATAACCAACATCCTTAATATTATAATGTAGATCCAAACAAATGTAAGGATCTAGATTGGGCTAAACACAAAAACATTGTCAATGGGATTGCCAAGGGCCTTCAATATCTACATGAGGACTCTCGACTCAAAATCATCCATAGGGATATGAAAGCAAGTAATGTATTGTTGGATGATGAGATGAATCCTAAGATATCAGATTTTGGCACTGCTAGGATTTTTGGGAGTAATCAAATGGAAGCCAACACTATCAGAATCGTGGGTACATAGTAAGTAATCCCTTCAGTCCTGCATCCACATTTTCATTTCTTAAATCACTGATACTGCTTTCCAAAGAAAAAAATTTCAAGACATGATAAAACTTAAGTTTGGTCCCCTTGCATGCATGTTTAAGGAGAGTTCTGGTGTAATCTAATTGCGCCTCGTTGTTTTTCAAATAATGTAGCACACATTAAAAATTAGCAATAAAATCAAGCTGAAAATTTTGCAAAATCAATGGTTATTTAAAAATAAAACGGGGAGAACTCTAAGAACAAGCAATTGCAAGTACGTAAGCTCACTTTCCATTAGTTATGGTTATGTCAATGTAACTTTTTCTATTAATGATACTACATTACACTAAGGATAACTCTGCGTCCATTCTCTTTTATTGTAAAAGAAATTGTATTGTATTATGATATGTAATTTTTTTTTTTTTTCCAATAGTGGATATATGGCTCCAGAGTATGCAATGGAGGGGCTATTTTCAATGAAGTCCGATGTTTATAGTTTTGGAATTCTAATGCTAGAAATTGTAAGTGGAAAAAAGAACAGTGGCTTCAATCATCCAGACCGTACACAAAGCTTTTTGTCATATGTACGTCTCTCTTATTTGTATCTTGAACTTAAATTAAGTATTCATTAATGATTATGCACTTAAAAAAAAAAAAAAAACCATGATAGGTATGGCAACTATGGAATGAAGGCAAAGGAGTGGAATTGATAGATCAGACCATAGTTGATATTTGTCCAATAAGTGAGGCTCTGAGATTGATCCATATTGCGTTGTTATGTGTCCAAGAAGATCCAAATGATAGACCTACAATGTCAAGGGTCAATCTCATGCTTGCAAGCACATCGATAAATCTTCCTAAGCCATCAGCACCTCCATTTTCTGTTGGTAGATTAATCATATTTGATCAATCTTCAACAATTGGCACTGGAACTGGAACGGGATTTGTCACATCTGATCTATCTTCAACAAGTGCTTCTAGCTAGTGAAGAGATTAACCCGATCATGATATTCAACAAGTGTTTCATCTTCGTACAAATGTAGCAGGTTAGGAACAATAGCTCTTGTATAAACATACCCTACTTCTATTCTTGTACTAACTAATTCTTAGAATTTAAATATATTTGCATCCACACCGGAATTAGATTGAATTGGCACATATACAGAGATTTAATTTCTACGCGTTTGAATCTTTGAAGACCTTCATCTTGAGTTAGTTGGTCCTAGACCCTAATTCATTATTCAAATTTTGATGTGGTCAAGGATGATTTAGTGATTTGTTATTAACTTTATTAATTATTATGATTAACATTATTATGTTAGGGTGCGAGAATATTGCAATTTTATAGATTTTAGACTTTGGAGAATTTTGAACTGTGAATTGAGAATGTTGCTGTTGAAAATTTTTAATTGAATTAGGTTATGAGAATATTGTAATTTTGTTAGGCTGATCTATCCATTATATTGAATTATGAATAGCATTACATGTTTGGTTGCTGAGAAAACAGAGGAAAATGAAACTTAGTCATAGCATTATGTCTCGTTATTTCCGCGCTTTGAATGTGATAGAGTTGTAACAGTTATTTTGTTTTTTTTTTATTTGTTAAGTAGAGTACTACGTAAGCATCTTTGTCCATAAATTTTAAAAATTTTACATGGTGATTACCGTGTTGTTATTATGGAGGAAATTGTGTTTTATGTTCTTTTGTGATGATGTTAATATTAGTGAACAACATTTATTTTTTAGTGTTCTTGTTTATTATTTCTCTTATTTGTATTAAATCTAAACAGATGACATATTGAGCATAAGTCTTAGCTCCTAGGTTCGACCGTTTCCAAGCTAGGAAACGAGTGGTACGCTTGTGAGTGCTTTTACGAGAACCCTCCATGATGAGAGATCTGTTTTGCAATGTCTCAGCAAGCTTTAGTCCCAATAGCAATCCAATATTTTTGGCCTTCATTAACTGATTGATTTGGTCTCTCCTTGAAGCTTCGCAAAGCAGACACTCGCTCAATAAAATCATGAGTCAGTAGCCCAATGCCTGAAGTTCAATTCTCCTAAAATCAAATTATCACAATAATGTTTTAGTTGTCACCGTCACCGATCTTAACTACTGTTATATATTAATTTCGGACAAAATGGGCTTCTGCCCTTTTCAGCCAAACTAATTAGCATTTTACCTTTCTTCCCAAATTAATTAGGGAAATGTCCCTCTTTTGAAACTCGATTTTCTCAAAATCGAGTTAAAAAAAAAAAAAAAAATTCTGGAACCCTATAGTGACGTTTTCAAGGACCTATAGTGACGTTTTTAAAGACCTATAGTGGCGTTTTATAACTTGATACTCATGAAATCGAGTTATAGGCAATTTCAAAATCGAGTTTCAAAAGAGGAGCATTTCCCTATTTAGTTTGGGAAGAAGGGCAAAATGCTAATTAGTTTTCCCGAAATGGACATTTGGCAATTTTGTCCTATTAATTTCAAACGCATATGCATTTTTTTTTTTTTAAATTACTTGTCTTTTAACTTTGTAAATTGGATTGCAAATTATTTGCCTCATGACTTGTTTTTCACTTTATTTTCCATCGATCATTAAAATGGAAAATACTTTTCTCTATAAAAAAAACAAAAAAGTATGTAGATCTTCGCTATCCACGGAATTAAAGTATAGAGTAATTGTTAATTCACACACCTTGTTGCACACCATACCTACATTTATATATTTTTTTGAACAGATATGTGTGTATGTTGTGCCTTGAAGTATAAAATCGTTTGGGACGCAAAGGAAGTAATTGTCGTGCATGAACTTATCCTTTAGTCCTTACTCCTCTTTTAGTCCTGTCACTGTCACATTAACCTACCGCATATACTTAACTTTGGCCATCAATTAGGATTGTTCGTATTGGAAAATTTCCTATATAAATGTGAATAAATTTCAGCAAATTCAATGGAAGTACAATCATACTAGAACACACATATTTATGTAAAAAACCTTTTTTTTCTTGAAGGAAAAAATTACAATACAAACTCTGAATAATTTTATTATATTAAATAGAGATTACAATACTTAGAAATACAACTTAAACAAAGAAAAACTATTTTTTTCTTTTCACTCATTGCTCTCTTATCCTTACTTGTGTATCTTTCACAATTTTCTATTGCTCTATGTTTTTTCTTCTCTTTTACTTGCTCTCACTTGCGCAGTTCTTCAAGACTGTACTGTTCTCAGTCTCACACTCTGAGGCTTCTCTTACTCACTAGCCAAATGGCCTCCTTTTATTTCTTCATTAGCTTTTCTTTCTTTTCTTCCTCCAACGTGTCTCACATGATTAACATCACTTCTTAATAAATGCAAGCCAACTTGCCTTGACATTTTTGTACATAAAAATATGACTTCAATTATTCTCTTTAGGCAACTTCTCTAGCAAGCCCATTTAAACTTGCTTACTTTTGAGCAACTTGTCCAACAAACTCATTTAATGGGCTAAGCCGAAGTGTAGGCTGGACCCATGTGGTGCAATGCACCCAAAAGTTTGCTACGTTGCTATTACGTGTTCTTGTTTTGGCCTTATCTTATTGCAGTTTGATAGACCAAAAATGTATTGACCTCTTGTAATAAATTAATTGATTAATTAGTCAAGTTTATTAATTAATCAAATTAGCATGCAATGTACGTGGCAGCACAAACAAATCACCAATTAACAAAAATATGCAACTGAAAAAAAATTGACACGGTGATTTGTTTACAAATGAGGAAAACCTACACAACAAAAACCTCACCGGATGATTTTAAGGTCACCACTCTCGAGAACCTACTATTATCAAAACAAGTGGTTACAAGTAAAGGAATTTCAGTACCTTATACCAACCTATAGTTGAACCCTTACCCCAATACCCAATTGGACTTGTTCTGTAGTGACAATCTCTCCTTTTCAATGCACGGTTCCTAGTACGTGACTAACCAATTGCGCGGATCCTAGTATGCGACTTGATCACCAACTTGAGAAGGATGTTGGCTGTAAAGTTTTTCAGTTCATCACACGATGAAGATCATGAAGTTGCTTGGTCACAAAACCCTATGGTGTACAAACACAACAGTTTCTTCAAGAATTAGGGCAAACTAGGTTTCCGGTTACACTCTTCTTCACACTTGTGGAATTGTGCTCTTGTGCAACTTGTGTCACCTTTTACGGCCCTCAAAATAATCCTTATATATGTTTAGTGTTGTGAGAAAAGAAAGCCTAAACATACATTCACGGATTGAATGAAAATCAGCTTGAAAAACTGAACTTCATAAATCTCGACAGATACCCTATCTATCGAGCAACTGTCGAGCCTCGGGCTAAAACAGCTTTTTAAGCCTCGATAGATACTAGCTGTCGAGCTTTAATGAACAACACTTCTTCACTTGTTTCTTGGACAGATTTGCATGGCTTAATCACTTGAACTTGAAACCTTGTTTCTTGAAGCATTAAACACATCCTAGATCTACCCAAATACAAGTAAAGTGCGTTTTGTCAAAGGATTAGCCAATTAAATAAAATGTTGACATATGTTCCTAACATGAATCACATATGTTCTAACAATCTCCCCCTTTGGCAATCCGTGACAAAACCACAACTAACAAATGAACATATGAGAGAAGTCATAAATCACTCAACTCATACTCACTTGTTAAATACAATAAAATCTATCCTAGCACAAACTCTTGAAAAACTTTGCAAGAAGAGAGTTTATGGCAAGTAGACTTTGACAACCTGTATTTTCTGAAACACTTAAAACAAAACTCATCAAGGCATTTTAGTGTCAAACAGAAATATAAGATTGCATACAATATATAAGAAACATATGTATAAAGAAAGAAAAGAAACAACATATGGAGAGATAGGTGAAAGAACTGTAATAAAAACCTCAAATGTATATATATCAACAAGTACAAGGTTTGCTATCACAATATGATCACAAGATCTAAAGTACATGAACAATGTATCTAAAATATAGAGAAAAGAAAAAGATACATGAAATCCTCACTACATCCCTCAAAATATGAACACTCCCTCTAGTAAAAATCTCCAAAACTACTCCCCCTTTTTTGTCATGAGTGACAAAGGGTAAGTATATCAAGTAGACATCTCATCATCGCTGGGTAAGCTAACATCTTCATCCTCATCATCATCATCGTCGTCATCCTCGGATGCCTCGGGAGAAGGAAAGGGAGACTCCATGAAGCCAACAAGGCGAGCCTGCTGTTTGACAATACGGTCAAGACGGGTGTTCACCTGATACAACTCATCACTGAGAGTACCAAGGCGAGCATCCATGCGCTGAAGCTGTGCCATGATCATATCAAGAGTCACACCACCCACTGAGGAAAAAGGAGCGGAGGTGGATGGAGCTAAAGAAATGGGAGAAGCTACCGTCTGTGTCTAGGGTTGCCGCGGTCTGAGCTACGCCTCACTTCGTCAAACGGTAGCAGCATCTATGGCACCCATCATGGAAAAATGAGGAGAAAAGGGAAAAGGAACGGAAAAATGGAGAAGAATCTGCATGATAGCTGAAGGAAAAATGAGCTTATCACGGGTCGCCGTATCCCTGTAGACATCTATGAGGGATAGGATGAAGTGAGAAGGAAAGTCAATAGTGATAACCTTTAATAAGGATAACAAAAATCGAGCACGAGGCTTTGTAATAGAGTTATAGTGAAACAAAGGATGAAGAACGAATGTATTCACCATGTTAAAGAACCTCGTACTTTTTACAAAGCCCGAGCAAGGGGTGTTTTGACGGTCACCCCAAGATGAGGGTGTCTCACAAAAGCGAGACCAGAGTTCGTCTTTGGACACTGTTCGCAGATGCTCACAGCCAGGGTAGTCAGGATGCTCTACCCTAGGGACGTGTAGTACCTCGGAGACAATCTCCGGAGTAACTACAATGCGCGTACCTCAAACGCAAGAGAAGAAATGAGGTACTGAAGTATCGATTCTGTACATATTGGAGTAAAACTCATGTATGATCACGGAGGGACAAGTGACCGAGATGTCACAAAGTTACTCCCAACCTCTACTGTGAATGACAGTGGGTAGGTTAGTGTCAGAAAAATCTGACAGAACAGCATGGCATTTCGAATGAATGCCTCATCTACAAAAGTTCTCCGAGAAGTCCTTTCGGGCGTTCTCAACATGGAACCGAATAGAAGAAGGTGTGGGGTTAGAGGAAGAAGATGCCCCAGAACGCAGAGGGTTTTAGGACGAAGTAGATTTGTGTTTAGGTGCCATAGAAGTAGACTAACGCAAGAATGGAGAGAGAGAGAAAGACAATCAGAAAAGTACCAACACAAAATATATAAGAATATAAGAAAATGGAGGTACATATGCATGAAAATGCATGAGCATATGACGTGCAAATTTTAAAAACATCATGGGCTCAGTCCAATCCAAACCTATCAGCACACAATCAAAACAACATATAAAGCACACATCTAAAATGCATGACAATATAGTTAAAATGCTTATGAAATGCAATGTATGATGATTTGAAACTCATTTAAGCAAAGCCCATCCCAAAAATTTCACAAAAACCTCAAGAATTTTGAAAAATCCCAAAAATTTTCACAAACCCCAAAAGTTAGGTAAAAAATGCATGAAATGTATGATAAGATGATGAAAAGAAGATCATACCTATGAAAAATGCAAGATCAAGACCAAGGAATGATTGGGGAAAAGATTTTGAGTAAGTGAGAGGTGTTTGGGAAGGTGAGAATGCAGAAAGGATTTAGAGAGATTGATAAAAGTGAGGGAGAAATCGTACCAATCCTTTATATAGAAAATTCTTAATTCTCAACAGATCGAAATGTATCAAGAGGTGTCAAGCATTAAAAAGGCGCTTTTTAGCTGTCGAAGAGCTGTCTAGGATCTATCGAGAGGTGTCCACAGTGAAGGAAGCTCGATGAATCGAGGAAGCTATTGAGAAGTTATCGAGCAAGCAGAAGGATTCTCGATGGATCGAAGAAGCTATCAAGAATGCGATAAAAAGCAATTGGAGAGTCTCAATAGATAAGCTATCTGTCGAGAGGTGTCCAGCATCTGTCGAGCTTGCTTAAAAGCAGTTTTTCAAGAAGAGAAAAACACAGATATGAATGGAATCAAACATGCTATACAACCAATGATTCAAACAACATTTTAAACTCTCAAAATCATCTCTCAACAAAAAAATGTTAAGCACATAGATCCAAGAACACACACACACACTAAATACGTCTAACCAATTTTATATTTCAAAAACAAGTTAAGACAGTTTAATGAGCATATATTAACACAAGCATTCCTTGTGATGGCCAAATCACATTGTACCTGCACATGTATCAAAGGTAGCAAAGAATATTGCGTGTCGTGTGTGAAAAACATCGCAAGATTGCATAAGTGTCTACATGTTATGACAATTTGAGAAATGAGAAAATCACTTTAACTCACACACAATCATAACTGTTTGATGGGGACTATCACCTTTGAGGTATATCCTATAACTCCCACATCTCCTAGAATACACGCTTGCAATCATATATAAAGCATTTTGACCTTTTTGTTTTTTTATTTTTCTTTGCATATTTTCTTTTAAGCAAACCATACATGGGCATATAAGAGAGAGAAAAGAAATACCCAATTATGTTAAGCATTTGACATTGCACTTTTGCAATGTCGAAGCATACAGATGTCATTTCATGATTGGCAGGCAACAGTGGTGAGATGGTTATTTATGCTTTTCTCTTAGGATTTTCTAGTCCTTCCTATCAAAAAGAGTGATATAAGTGTTAAGTACAAGAGATCACTTAATCTTACTCATCATAAACACGAGCCATAAAGCTCACTTGCTTAGTTGTGCATAGAGATACTCATCTAAGGTACAAAAGATACAAAGTTTAGAAAACTTTATTTCAATGACCATCCAAGGTACACAAGTACCAATGTACACAAATTAACATTGTTTTTGTATTTTTCTGATTTTTCAAAATTTTTTATTTATTTTTATATGAAAAAAAAAAAAACGCAAAACTGAAAAATAAACAAACAAAAACATGTTAAACAAAAACAAAGCAATGCATAAAACTAGATGCAAATGCATGGGGAAGAATGAGGAGAAGAAGAAATCAATCAACGGAGATGACACCAATGTTTTGGTGAAGGAATTCAAACCGTTTGCTGTCAAAAGGTTTGGTAAACAAATCAGCCTTCTGATCATCAGTGTGAATAAACTCAAGAGTAAGAGTACCATCTTCGACAAGCTCCCTAATGGAGTGATGTCGAATCTCTATGTGTTTAGTTCGAGAATGTTGAATTGGATTCTTAGAGATGTTGATGGCACTGGTATTGTCACAGTAGATGGTAAGATGTTCTTGACAAATACTATAATCATGGAGGAGTTTTTGCATCCATAGAAGTTGAGTGCAACAGCTACCGGCAGCGATGTACTTAACTTCTACAGTGGATAATGAGATGGAATTCCTCTTTTTACTCATCCAGGAGACAAGATTATTACCCATATAGAAATAGCCTCTTGAAGTATTCTTTCTATCATCAACATTCCCAGCCCAATTAGCGTCAAAATACCTAGCGAAGACGGCATTTGTGTCCTTGTTGTACCACACACCAAAGTCGGTGATGGTTTTGACATACTTTATGATTCTTTACAAGGCAATTATATGAGATTCTTTGGGATTAGCCTAATATCAAGCACACACTCCCACACTGTAACTAATGTCAGGTCTACTAGCAATAAGGTAAAGAAGACTACCTATCATGCTTCTATAAAGTGATGAATCTACAATTTTTCCTAACAAGTCAACAGTGAGTTTAACATTTGGGCTCATAGGGGTTCTAACAAAACTATCAAATTCTAAACCAAACTTTTTCACAAGATTTTTAGCATATTTAGATTGAGATAGGAATATACCTGAATCCTGTTGACGAATCTGCAATCCAAGGAAGTGAGTCAGCTCTCCAATCATGCTTATCTCGAACTCAGCCTACATAAGTTTTGAGAAGCTATGGGCAAGTTCATCCTTAGTTAACCCAAAGATGATATCATCAATGTAGACTTGAGCAACTATCAACTCGTCATCTTCCCTTTTTATGAAGAGAGTTTGATCTGTTTTTCCTCTTGTGAACCCATGTGACACCAAGTATTGTGTGAGCCGATCATACCAAGCTTTGGGGGCTTGCTTTAACCCATAAAGTGCCTTCTTGAGGTACAACACATGATCCGGGAAGTATGGATCAATGAATCCTTTTGGTTGAGCCACATAGACGTCTTCTTTAAGCAGCCCATTCAAGAATGCAGTTTTCACATCCATTTGATAAAGCTTGAATCTTAAGTGACATGCCAGGACTAGAAGAACTCTGATGGACTCCATACAGGCTATCGGAGCAAATGTCTCATCATAGTTTACTCCTTCCATTTGTGAGTATCCTTGAGCTACAAGACGAGCCTTGTTGCGGATCACATTACCCTCATCATTAGTTTTATTGTGAAATATCCACTTTGTGCCACCTCATCAGTTTTATTGCGGAATATCCACTTTGTGCCAATGATGTGCTCACCCTCTGGTCTAGGTACCAAAGTCCAGACATCATTCCTCTGAAATTGAAGCAGTTCATCATGCATAGCTTCCACCCAGCTTTCATCTTGAAGAGCTTCCTTAACTTTAGTGGATTCAACCTGTGACAAGTAACAAGAACAAGACACAAAGTTAGCAACACATTTATCAACTGTACGCTCTCTTAGTGTAAGTTCATTCATGCTTCCCACAATAACTTTGGGAGGATGATTCAATTTGACCCTGGAGGAAGGTCCTTTCTCTTCATGGGTTTCAGAATCAAGTGAGGTAGATAAGTCTGTTGAATCTTCTACAACACTTGGAGTATTTGGAGTACTAGGTGATGTGGGCTCTTGTTCAACAATTTCTTGAACTTCCCTGGGCTCAAGAGGAAGAATCTCTTTGGGAAGTCCTTTACTAAATTTTTTAGAACCAGCATTTGAAGATTCATCGATAACAACATTTACTGTCTCCATTATCTTCATGGTTCTTTTGTTGTATACCCGATAAGCCTTGCTTGTAGAGGAGTATCCCAGAAATATTCCTTCATCACTTCGGGAGTCAAATTTTCCCACATTCTCTCTATCCTTGAGAATAAAACAAGTACTTCCAAGGATTCTAAAATACTTAACATTAGGCTTCCTTCCCTTCCATAACTCATATGGAGTCTTCTTGGTACTGGGTTTAAAATACACCCTATTAATTGTATGACAAGTAGTGTTGACGGCTTCTCCCCACAAGTTTCTAGCCACATCCTTATTGTGCAACATTGCTCTAACCATCTCTTGAATAACTCTGTTCTTCCTTTCTACGACACCATTTTGCTGAGGAGTAATAGGAGCAGAGAATTTTTGAGATATGTTTGATCTTGTACAAAAGGACTCCATATATGAGTTCTCGAATTCCTCACCATGATCACTTCGAATTCGATCAATCTTCAGGCCCTTTTCGTTCCGTAATCTTGTGCACAAGGCTTCAATGTGCTTAGGAGCATCAGACTTGGATTGTAGGAGGATGACCTAAGCGTATCTAGTGAAGTCGTCTACCACAACCAAGAGGTATCTCTTTCCACCAAGAGACTCGGTTCTAGTTGGACCCATGAGATCCAGGTGTAGTAGCTCCAATGGTCTGGAAGTAGCAGATGTCTAAGTGCCTGGATGTTTAACCTTAGTCTATTTCCCAAGTTGACATGGTCCACACACCACATTGCTCACTCTACTAAGCTTAGGTATCCCCAAAACTGACTCATGCTAAGATACAATTAAACTAAACTTCATAAATCTCAATAGATACCCTATCTATCAAGTAGCTGTCGAGCCTCAGGCTAAAGCAGTTTCTTAAGTCTCGATAGATACTAGCTGTCGAGTTTTAATGAACAACACTTCTTCACTTGTTTCTTGGACAGATTTTCATGGCTTAATCACTTGAACTTGAAACCTTGTTTCCTGAAGTATTAAACACATTCTAGATTTACCCAAATATAAGTAAAGTGTGTTTTGTCAAAGGATTAGCCAATTACATAAAATGTTGACATATGTTCCTAACATGAATCATATATGTCCTAACACAGTTAAATTGAGTTATTTTTCAATCTTTCATTTTTCTTTTATGCTTTGTTTGGAAACGGAAAAAAATAAATTGTTCTGATATGACAATTTCTCTTATTTGGTTGGCATTATAGGAAAGATTAATGCTGGTGTCACATAAAGTGGCACAACTTCTGCCACAATTTGCCCACGTGGCGAGTTGTGAGTGGTAGAAGAGTGTTCCCACATTGACCCACCATCACATCTCTACCACTTACAACTTGCCACGTGGGCGAGTTGTGGAACAAGTTGTACCACTTTATGTGGCACTAGCATTACTCTATAGGAAAGAAATAAGGAGAAAGTGGAAGGAGTGAGCATCCATCCAGGCCCACTTTTCTCATTAGGGAAAAAATGAGGAGAGAAAGACAAGTAAAAAGGTTGCAATTTTTGGGAGCCCACCACTAATAACTTCTAAAATTTCAATTTTGTCCATCACCAAAACAAACACTCTGATTTTTATTTGGGGTATTAAGGTAAAGTCATATATCTAAATTAAATATTTTCTTTTCTTTTCTCTTCTCTTCCCCCACTCTTTCCAAACATGTAAAAAGGAAGCAATGTCTTTTTCATTTCTTTTCAATTCTTTTCCCTCTCTCTTTTCTCTTCTTTTCTCTTCCCCTCATTTACAACCTAACACACTGTTAAGGAAAGGGGAGTTATTTAATTATAAACTTAAAGAGTATAGGGAAATCTAGAGTTCCCATTTGCAAAATATTCCATACGTAGTCAAATACAAAAGTTGGACACTATGGGCCCATTTGTCACCGTTGTTTAAACTACAGTTTTCAATATTTAAACAACATTACACGTATTTTTATATACTTTTTTACCCACACGTATTTTCAAAAAATACAAACAACGTTACTAAAAATCTCTTACCAAATAGGCTCTATCATATTCCTCCGAAGTTTGAACTATTACTCTCATCATTTTTTCATGAGTTCATACTCTCCAATCATTGATAGTATGGAATTCAACATAACATTATGTATTGACAATTTGAGGCCCGTTTGGTAATGTTGTTATAGTAATGTTGTTTAAGTGTTATGAAAATACGTGTGGATGAAAAAATATTGTAGAAATACGTGTTGTGTTGTTTAAACAACACAACTAAACACTCCCTTGGTTTTTTTGACAAACCAAACAATCCCATACCTCATAGCATCTGGGTTCAATGCAACTTTTGAATTTTCGAAATTCAACGTTGAAAAGGTCTCCTATAGTCCATATTCAATATTGACAATTTGGTTTTTTGAAAGGCGTCAATTTTGACATTATATGATTTATTATAAAGAAAGTCACCTACGATCAACCCAAGCAATCAAACAATGAGTGCAATTTCTATACGGGTGGGCCATAAAACCTCATTTTACACACTCCAATCTAAGTATGCCACGTCGGTTTATTACAAAGTAAGAAATAGAGCTTGCCACACACAATCAAGGCTCACCAACAACAAACAACCATCTACTTTTGCACTCTCTCTAATCAGACCAGCCCACCGATTTTCTCAAGCTCCCTCAATTCTAGCTACCGGCCAAGCTCCACCACTCCCGCCACCTGCAACCACCGTTAGTGGCTTAGAAACTCAATTATCTCTCTCACTAGCTTCCTTTCTCTCCGATTCACATGAACCCACTTCAACAACCAAATGGCACCATAACACCAACCCATATAAGCTCACTTCAACAACCACTCCCTGAGTTGCCAATCCAGATTAAAAGCCAACTCAAAAATCAAAGATTTTTTTTTAAAAAATATTACTACTGGAATTGCTTTTTTTAGATTTGGTTTTGTGGGTTTTGTTTTTCCCAACCTTTTTCATGTAATTGGTGGTGAGATTCCACCATAGAAAGATTGATGGCTTCAATTCTTATGTATTGAGAGATCAATAGTGTCTTAGGCATGGTCCACATTGGGTTTGGAGGGTTGTCAACACTGCCCCTAAAGGCTCCTCCATGGCCCACTTCCTCCACTGCTAGTTGTCCTCAACCTCCATTGGTCATAACTGGGGTTTCTCAGCAACATCTCTGTTTAAGGAAGAAGTGGTGTGGGATTTAGTTTTCTGTATGAAGAGGGTTTGATTTGGTGCGGAAGTGATTAGTCTTTTATATGAAAAAATCTGACGTGGCACATTATTATTGGAGGGCGTAAAAGTACCCCAAACTAAATTTATTCTCTCAAACTATTAAATCAAAAATAATTTTAAGTTTTTTGGTTTCCACGAACAAATTTGCAATTTTTGTTACAACTCTCTTAGATGACGGATTGAAATTTGAAGTCTGTGATCACTTTCACACATGAATCCACAATGTTTTTTCCATCACTCATGGACAATCACGCAGGAAAATTGTAAATATTATGCATTTATTTATTATACTAGATTTTTTGAATAATTTTATACAGGAGAGCTTTCTTTCGTAGAAGTTAAGAAAAAGTGAAGAGGCGTTTTATGACGTATTCCTTTCTAATATACTCCTACTTGAAAAAATAATTTTTCTTTTTAGAATCATAAAGGTAGATGATTTTATTCTATTTTAAATATCAACCATAACATAAACATAAGCATAGACGAATTTCTGATAAATGAATTAAAATGCTTTCCCTCTACAGCTCTAAAGACTTTCTTTTGATATTATTTTCAGTCTGTGCGATCAGCAGTTCAATTAATTCTCAGCCAACCTACGATTACCACTTTTGTTTAGATCAATCAAATGAAACCTCCAACACCTATTACTAATCCTACCTCACGGTGCTGTTGGAGTCTTTATCCTCTAAAGCTTCCCAAAACTACAGCTTCTACAACGAAAGTGAAAGTGCAAGCTGCTCAGATTCAAGTCCTGACGGAGAAGAAGCTACTGTTCCAACGGCTAGTCCTAAATCCAAAACGATGTCGTCTGCTAAAGTGATCAACTATAAAACACGCCTAAAGCGTAACAGTGTCATTTCTCATTAAACCCAACAGCATCGTTTCTCTTGTATCAGTTACTGAAGGATTTAGTTATCTCACACACGTGTAAGATTCTGTTATGATTCGTGTGAGGTGGTTACAAGTTTGTTGTACCAGACTTCGTTGGGCGTCTCTCTTCTTCCTTATCTGGTGTATCTATATATAGATATCTATTCACTTGTATTGATTGCATTGTATTGTACTCTTTGATAGCAATAATACTCGAGTTTCTTCAGTTCATTTCTCTGCCTCTGTTTTCCTTTCTGTTTTGGTTAATATAGTGACAGTGAGATTAAGAGAGGTTTGTTTGAGAGATTAAGAGAGGTTTGTTTTTTCATGGTATTAGAGCTTTGATCCATATCAATGGCTTCTACTCAATCTAGTTCATCTTCTTCAAGTGCTGTGTTTGCTATGGCTACTTCAGGTTTGCCAGTGAATTTTTCGTTGCTGTTGCTATCAACTATGTCATCTATGATGACAATGAAGCTTGACTATGGGAATTATGTTGTTTGGAAACATCAAATCGAGGTAATTCTTGATACCTATTCAATGATTGATGTTCTTGATGATTCAATCACTGCTCTAGATAGATTTCTTAAAGATTCATCTGGTAATTTTACTAATGAAATCAATCCAACATTCATAGCTTGTAAGAATCGTGAACAAGCTATGTTCACATTCTTGTTTAACGGTAGCGTAGTCTATGGCACACATGACAAAAAAATGGCATAAGATTCTCGTGATAGCAGAAGGAAAGATGAGTTTATCACGGGACGCTGAATCTAGATGAACATCTATAATAGAAAGAATGAAATGATAAGGGAAGTCTATAGTAAGATGCTCAAGAAGAGAAAACAAAAACCGAGCACGAGGCTTTGTGATGGAGTTGTAGTGAGAGAATGGATGGAGTACAAAATTCATCGCCATGTTTATGAATCTAGGACCTTTAGCAAAAGGCCTACATGGTGTAAACTGACGATCACCCCAATCAGAAGGGCGCTCGCAGAAAGCAGCCAAGAGCTCATCCTTGGACACAGTCCGCAGACGTTCACAACTAGGATAGTTAGGAAACTCTATCCTAGGAACCCGAAGCACATCCACAACAAGTTGCGGTGTGACAGGAATGCGCGTACCTCGAATGCGAGTGAAGAAAAGAGGTACTGAACGATCAATCCCATGCATGTTGGAGTAAAACTCCCGGATAAGCACGAGAGGACAAGTGACCGAGACGTCACACAGTGACTCCCATTCCCGACTATGAATGACAATGGGAAGGTTAATGTCGGCAAA
This sequence comes from Quercus lobata, assembly GCF_001633185.2. Lineage (NCBI taxonomy): Eukaryota > Viridiplantae > Streptophyta > Magnoliopsida > Fagales > Fagaceae > Quercus > Quercus lobata. Next base: position 76,858,565 of record NC_044908.1, read on the forward strand.
GTCCGCCAAAATGACTTGGCATTCCGAATGAACACCTCGTCTAGAAAAGTTCTCCGAGAATGCCTTGTGGGCATCATCATCACAGAACCGAAGAGAGAGAGGAACAGAATCAGAAGATGAAGAAGGTCCGAAACGAAGAGGGTTCCGAGCCGAAGTAGATTTACGCTTAGGTGCCATAGACACGACTAACGCAAACAGAAAGAGAGAGGGAAGAAAGAAACAATCAGAAAAGTCCCAAGCAATTCAAAATATAACAAGTATATTAAAAAAAGAGTACGTATGCATGGGAAATGCATGAACATGTGACATGCAAAAGAAATTGCATCATGGGCTCAGCCCAATCCAAATCTATCAGCACACAAACAGTTTGCACACATGTAAATGCATGACAATACTATTATAATGCTAATGTGATGCAATGCATGAGATTTTAAACTCATTTAAGTAAAAACTCATCCCAAAATTTCAACAATAACTCATCAATTTTGAAAAACCCCAAAACCTAGGTTTCAAAACATGAAATGCATGAAGAATGAGAGAAAAGAAGCTTACCGAGTGAAGAAAATCTTAAAAAAGCTTGAAGAAACCTTAAGGATCAAGATTGGAGTGAGATGAGATTGTTTGGGAGAGAAAAGAAAGAGCTATCGAGAGAGAGATCGAAAGAAATGAGCTGCGGATCGCACGAGGAGAATAAATAGTGCCTCAGTAAATCTCGACAGATGAAGGTGTCGAGAGGTGTCGAGACATCTGTCGAGGTAGGTGTCAAGAAATTGGTCTTCGACAGATATAGGTATCAAGGAGGTGTCGAGGAAAAAACCATCAGATACAAGAACAGAAGCTCGATCGATCCACCAGGTGTTGAGAAGCTATCGAGGAGGCAGGAACTTTCTCGATCAATCCACCAGGTGTCGAGAAGCTGTCAGGATTGCGATAAGAAAAAGTTGAAGAAGCTCGAAAGATAGCAAGGTATCGAGAAGGTGTCGAGGAGGTGTCGAGCTAGCTTTTAAAAGCAGTTTTTCGAGAAGTGAAAAACACAGACATGAATGCAATCCAATATGCAACTCAACCAATGATCCAAACACCATATAAACCTCTCAAAATCATCTCTCAACAGCAATTTTAAGCACATGGATCCTCAAGAACACACACACACACTAAACAAGTCTAACAGATTTTATTTTTCAAAAAAACAAGTCAAGGCAGTTTAGTGAGCATACATTAACACACGTAAAACCTTGTGATGGCCAAATCACATTGTACCTGCACATGTATCAAGAGTAGCAAAGAATATTGCGTGTTGTGTGAAAAACATCACAAGATTGCATAAGTGTATACATGTTATGACGATTTGAGATATGAGAAAATCACTTTAACCCACACACAATCATAACTGCTTGATGGAGACTATCACCTTCGAGGTACATCCTATAACTCCCACATCTCCTAGAATACACACTTGCAATTATATTTAAAGCATTTTTGATCTTTTTGCTTTTTATTTTTCTTTGCATATTTTTCTTTTAAGCAAATCATGCATGGGCATATAAGAGATAGAAAAGAAATACCCAATGATGGTAAGCATTTGACATTCCAATTTTGTTATGCCGAAGCACATAAATGTCATTGACAATGCACTTTTGCTATGCTGAAGCATATAGGTGTCATATTATGATTGGCGGGCAACAGTGGTAAGATAGTTATTTATGCCTTTCTCTTAGGATTTTTTAGTCCTTCCCGTCAAAAAGAGTGATACGAGTGTTAAGTACAAGAGATAACTTAATCTTATTCATCACAAACAAGAGTCACAAAGCTCACTTGTTTAGTTGTGCATTGAGATGCTCATCTAAGCTACAAGAGATACAAAGTTTAGAAAACTTTGTTTCAATGGTCATCCAAGGTACACAAGTACTAATGTACACAAGTACCAATGTACACAAAACACACACTGTTTTTGTATTTTTTTTATTTTTCAATTTTTATTATTATTTTTATATGAAAAACAAAACAAAACAAAATTGAAAAATAACCAAAGAAAAACATGTTAAACAAAGCAAAACATAAAACTAGACTAACTCAAAACTTGAAAGCAAAACACACAAGTAATGCACACACAAAAACAAGAAGAGAGAGAGAGAAAAGTGATAGAATCACTTGGAGCCCTTTTCCTTCCACACCTTGGAAGAACCTTTCCGTCTAGCAAACCCTTGAACCGGCGATGAGGGGGAAGAATTAAAACTGTTCAAGTTCGAAAGGAACATGAGGGCTTTGAGAATATCTCCAAGAGGAGCGAGAGAGGATTGAAGCTGATTCTGGTTCCCAGATGCTATCATGCCGTTGCTCTGTTGAGTGGCTAGCCACTTATAGCAATTTCGTCGAGTATGACCGGCAACTCCACAATGATGATAGAGATGTTGCTTTTTCTATTTTAGCTTTTGAGAGTTAGCCTTTTTAGCCATAGGGTTTTTTATATCTTTCTTCTCAAGTTTAGGGGGTGCTCTTAAGATAGATTTACCCTTGTCTAAGTTCTCACTAGCTAATTCAGTTTTAATCTCGTTATTCTCAATTTTAACATTATTAGCAGGAGGAACAAAAATAGTAGTACTAGTAGAAGAAATATTAGAGGAAGAGAGACCATACCCTAAACTTGTTCGATCTAAAGCAGATTTCTGAATGCTAAGCATCTTATCAAGCTTCAGACTTGAAGTCCTCTCCAATTGAGCTCTGACTTAAAACAGTTCCGCTTCAAACTTCTTGGTCTTCTCAGCCAAGAAATTGTTCTCGAACTTTAGTACTCCAATAGTTTGATTAGCCTCATCAAACTTTGTGGAAAGCTCCTCACGGTCAAGTTCCACATCACCGAGCTTCTTGGTGGTTAGCCTATACAGTTTCTCATGAAAGCTTGTACAATTTCTCATAGGCTGTATGGATGTCATCTTGATCGTCCATCTTCTCAAACTTGGATTCCACCAATTCCTCTTCTTCAACCACATCTTCAACAATCCCATCAGTAGGATTAATAGTGGCAGTGAAGGCATTCAAGATTCCGTCATCCTTATTGTCGAAATCATCCTCAGGCTTGGTGTCACTCAAAGTAGTAGCAAGAGCCTTGCTTTTCCCAATGCTCTTGAGATATGTAGGACACTTATGTTTCATGTGACCGAAGCCTTGACACCCAAAGCACTTAGGTCCTGCGGGAACAGTGTACTGACTGCCATCCCTAGCATCCTTCTTCCTTTTGTCTTGACTCTTGAACTGAGAAGAACTAGATTGCCTATGGTCCTTATCGAAGCCCTTTCCATTGGCATTCTTCATAAACTTCTTGAACTGCCTAGTGATGTAGGACTTCATCTTGGAATCTTCATCGTCGGAAGACTCATTTGTGTCATTGCTCTTAGCCTTCAAAGCCGAGCTCTTGCCTTTACCCGACTTGCCTATTCTTGTTAACCCTAGCTCGTAGGTCTCCAAGTTTCCAACCAACTCAGTCAAAGGAATCTTGTCAATATCCTTTGATTCCTTTATCGCCGTGATCTTGGCATGAAATCTCTCAGGTAGAGATCTGAGCACCTTCCTTACAATCTTGGGTTCAGGAATGGTTTTCCCAAGATTGAAAGCTAAGTTCACTATGTCTTTTAGCTTGACATAGAACTCATCAAATGACTCATCCTTCTCCATCTTTATCTCTTCAAAGCTTGTAGTGAGCCTCTGAAGTTTTGAATCCTTGACAACCTTTGTACCCTCATAGGTTGTTTGAAGTATGGTCCATGCTTCCTTAGCAGTTTCAGTAAAGGATATCTTCTTGAAAGCCTCATTGGTAACCGCATTGAATAAAGCATTCAATGCCCTGCTATTGAAGTTTGCCGCCTTGATCTTGGCTTCATCCCAATCAGGCGGCGCTTCCTTTGGCTTAGTCCAGCCAATCTCAACAGCTTGCCACACCTTCTCATCTAAAGACTGCAAGAAAGCTCTCATGCGTACTTTTCAGAATGCATAGTTAATGCCATCAAATAAAGGAGGTATAATTAATGACTGTCCTCTATCCATGACAAACAGGGGTCAACGGATCAGACACAGCAAATATTAACCCTAATCAGAGTGTGCCTGCTCTGATACCACTTGATAGGCCAAAAACGTATTGACCTATTATGATGAATTAATTGATTAATTAGCCAAGTTTATTAATTAATCAAATTAATATGCAAACGCATGGTAGCACAAACAAATCACCAATAAACTAATTATGCAATGGAAAAGAAATAACTCGGTGATTTGTTTACGAATGGGGAAAACCTAATGGCAAAAAACCTCACCGAGTGATTTTCAGGTCACCACTCCCGAAACTCCACTGTTATCACAACAAGCGGTTACAAGTAAAGGAATCCTAAGTATCTTACCAACCTACAGTTGAATCTTTACCCCAATACCCAATTGGACTTGTTCTATAGTGACAATTCCCCTTTCAATGCACGACTCCCAAGTACGTGACTAACCAATTGTGCGGATCCCAGTACGCGACTTCAATCACCAACTAAGAAGGTTGTTGGCCGCAAAGTTCTTCAGTTCATCCACACGATGAAGATCAAGAATATGCTTGGTCACAAAACCCTACGGTGCACATACACAGCAACTTCTTCAAGCGAAAGAGATGAACTAGGGCAAGAACTTCATCTCCAGTCACAATTTGTTTGAATAGAGTTTGTTCAATACTTGTGCAACTTGTGAACTGTTTGATGGTCCTTAAAACAATCCTTTTATATGTCTAGGGTTAGGAGAAAAGAAGGCCCAAAGAGACATTCACGGATCCCAAGAAAATCATATCAGAATTCTGAAATTCTTAAACCTTGACAGATAGGAGGTATCAAGTAGCTATCAAGCAGGTGTCGAGCACACGAGCTGAATAGCTTCCTTAAACCTCAACACATGCTAGTTGTCGAGCTTTAGTAATTCTGCACTTTCAACTTGTTTTCTTGGACAGACTTGAAGGCTTCAACACTTGATCTTGCAACATGGTTTCTTGAAGTATTTAAACACATCCTAAATCTACCCAATTACAAGTAAAGTGCGTTTTGTCAAAGGATAAGCAAATTACATAAACTCATGACATATGTTCTTAACATGTGAAACACATATGTCCTAACATGGTGGAATGAATTCTCACTTTGGTGGAGGAAATTACTCCAATTTTGGTGGTTCTTAGTTTTAGAACTTTAATCCTGGCAATCAAAGTTTTCCATCTCAATTTCAATCTTTTAATCAAGATAAGTCTTCTAATAATCAAGGTCATAATAAAGGTCAATCTAGTTGGCCTATTTGTCCGATTTGTGGAAAGAGTGGTCATTTAGCTCTTGATTCTTACCATCACATGGATTTTGTATATCAAGGAAGGCATGCCCCTGCTAAACTTGCTTCTATGGTGGCCAATGCTACTCAACTTCAGGCTTCCAACTCTTGGCTTACTGACACAAGCTACTTAGATCATGTGATTCCCAATTTGTCATAGATGTCTCTTCATCAACAACTTGTCCAAGGCAATGAGACTATCACTGTTGGGAATGGTCAAGAACTACCAGTCACTCACATTGGTAATGGTAAGCTTCAAACCCTAACACATAATTTTAGGCTTGATAATATTCTAAGGGTGTCTGACCTTGCTTCTAACCTTCTATCTATTCATAAACTTTGTCTCCCAAATAATGTGTTTTGTTACTTTGATGCCAACAAGTTCTTAATTCAGGATTTGCCCATAGGGAAGATCCTCTATGCAGGGTTGAGTAGAGATGGGGTCTATCCTATTCCATCCATCTCTGACCTATCTTCATCATTGAATCATTTCAAGTCTTCTACTTTTATGTCTATCAAACCACACCAGATTCTGCTTTGGCATCACAGACTTGGTCACCCTAATTCTAGGATTTTGTATTCTGTTCTTAAGACTGTATTTTCATCTCTTTCTTCGTCCATGATTGATGAGGTTTGTTCCTCCTGTGAATATTGTATAAGTGCTAAAATGCACAGACTTCATTTGAATAAATCTCTAATTGTTTGCACTTCAATTCTTGAAATTGTGCATAGTGATGTTTGGGGTCCCTCTCCCATTACTTCTTTACTTGGTTTTAATTACTATGTACTCTTTGTTGATGATTACACTCGTTTCACTTGGATTTTTCTTCTTACGTCTAAAACTGAAGTTCTGTATGTGTTTAAGCTTTCAAGTCTATGGTTGAAACTCAACATAATTCCAAACTTAAAATTTTAAGAACTGACAATGGTTCTAAATATACTAATGCTGAGTTTCAATCCTTTTGTTTTGCCAATGGTATTCTCCATCAAACTTCATGTCCTTATACCCCTGATCAAAAAGGAAGCACAGACATGTTGTTGAAACAGGTCTTGCTCTCCTTTACCAATCACATCTTCCTCTTAATTTCTGGTCATATGCTTTCACTGCTACTATTTACCTTATTAATAGGCCCCCTTCTTCAGTGTTAGGCTTTCAGTCTCCTTGGGAGAAATTGTTCTCTAAACCACCATCTGTTCATGCTCTTAAATCCTTTGGGTGTGCTTGTGATCCTTTTCTTAGACCGTATAATAAAAACAAGTTACAACCTAGGTCTAAATCATGTGTCTTTCTTGGTTATCCTCCTATGTCTAAAGGGTATATTTGCCATGATCCTACCTTTAATAGAATATACAATGCTTGTCATGTTCTGTTTAATGAGACTTTTTTTCCTTTTGCTACTGATTCTCATTTTACCAATCCTCATGTTCCTTTTTCTTCTTCCTTGTCTGATTGGTTGTCTCATTCTGTGTCTCCTCTTGCTCCTTTAGAACTCTTTCCATCTGTTGCTACTCCTAATTCTTCTTCCCTTCCATCAGATTTTGATTTGGTGTCTTCTCTACTTCCCTCCTTACTTTCTTCTTCCTGTCCTATCCATGTTGTTCTTGCTCCTATTGACACTCCTTCCTTAGTGTCTACTACCCTTATACCTTCTTTACCTAACCTTCTAGATTCTGTCCAACCTCCTTTATCCTTTTCTAATCCTGCTTCTACTAATCTTGTTCCTTCTTCCACTAATACCCATCCTATGGTTACAAGGTCTAAGCATGGAATATATAATCCTAGAGTTATGCAAGTACAATGTGATTATACTGAAACAAAACCTCCCTCCTTTACCATTGCTTCCAAGCATCCTTAATGGGTGGCTGCCATGGATGCTGAATTCCAATCATTACAGAAGCAACAAACTTGGTCTTTGGTCCCTCTTCCTCCACATAAGAATGTTATGACTTGCAAATGGGTTTATAAGCTTAAGAGGCATAGTGATGGTCCTATTGTAAGATATAATGATAGGTTAGTGGCTAGAGGCTACCTACAATAGCATGGATTGGATTATGATGAAACGTTTAGTCCTGTTGTCAAACCTACTACAGTTAGACTTCTTCTTGCTTTGGCTGTGCAACATGGTTGGGAATTGAAGCAATTAGATGTTTCAAATGCTTTTTTATGTGGTATTCTTAAGGAAGAGGTCTTTATGGCTCAACCTCAAGGATATGTTGATCCTGTTTTTCCTAAACATGTGTGCCTTCTTCATAAAGCCCTTTATGGTCTCAAGCAAGCTCCTCGGACTTGGTTTGAGAGATTTACTTCTCAGTTGCTTCATGTGGGTTTCTGTGCTTCAACTGCTGATGGTAATTTGTTCATCTTGAGGCATCAGTCTTTCATTGTGTATTTGTTGCTCTATGTAGATGATATTATCATCACTGGTAATAGCTCTTCATTTGTTTCTAACATCATCAAGCTTTTGGGCAAGGAGTTTGACCTTAAAGATCTTGGCGTGCTTCACTATTTTCTTGGTCTACAGATTGATTATACCTCTACTGGTTTGTTTGTGCATCAGTCCAAATATGCTTCTGGTCTTCTTCAAAAATTTGGCACGACTGATTGCAAGCCTTGCAAGACACCATGCTCCCCTAATCATCATTTCCTTCCTAATGACAGTCCTCTTTTGTCTGACCCTAAGTCCTATAGAAGTCTTGTTGGGGCTTTACAATATCTCACCTTCACTAAGCCAAATCTATCTTTTGCTGTTCAACAGGCCTGTTAACATATAAGCACTCCTACACATAATCACCTTCAAGCTGCCAGATGGATTCTGAGAAATCTTCAAGATTCTCTTCATTTTAGGATTGCTTTTACTCTAGGCCCCATCTCCTTATCTACTTATAATGATACAAATTGGGCTGGGGACCCTGTGGGCAGACGTTCTATCATTGGTATGGTGGTGCTCCTTGGTAATTCACCTATCACTTGGTTTGCTAAGAAGCAGTGCACTGTGTCTCGTCCTTCCACAGAAGCTGAGTATCATGCTTTAGCTTCCACTGCAACTAAATTGTATTGGCTTAGAATGTTACTTCGTGATTTTGGTATTTTTCTTCCTTAACCTCCTCTTTTATGGTGTGACAATGTTAGTGCTTTGGCCATTGGCTCCAATCCTGTGTTTCATGCTCGAACAAAGCACATAGAGGTTAATTATCACTTTGTTCGTGAAAAAGTCCTCAGGCGTGATTTGTTAATTAAATTCATTTCTACCCACAATCAACTTGCTGATTTGTTTACCAAGGGTCTTCCTTCTCCTAAGTTTAATTGGCTTACTTCCAAACTCATGTGGAAGTTCCCCATTCGTTTGAGGGGGGGATGAAAGTGCAAGCTACTCAAATTCAAGTCCTGAAGGAGAAGAAACATGCCTAGTCCTAACGGCTAGTCCTAAATCCAAAACGATGTCGTCTACTAAAGTGATCAAATATAAAACACGCCTAAAGTGTAACAGTGTTGTTTCTCATTAAACCCAACAGCGTCGTTTCTCTTGTATAAGTTATTGAAGGATTGAAGGATTTAGTTATCTCACACACGTGTAAGATTCTGTTATGGTTCGTGTGAGGTGGTTACAAGTCTGTTGTACCAGACTTCATTGGGCTTCTCTCTTCTTCCTTATCTGGTGTATTTATATACAGATATCTACTCACTTGTATTGATTGCATTGTATTGTACCCTTTGATAGCAATAATACTTAAGTTTCTTCAGTTCATTTCTCTGCCTCTGTTTTCCTTTCTATTTTGGTTAATATAGTGACAGTGAGAATGAGAGAGGTTTGTTTGAGAGATTAAGAGTGTTTTTTCAAAAAGCTCTAATATTGGCATCTACACCCTCTTCCTCTGCAGAGGTGATGTTTCTAATAGTACCTGCCAAACTTGTATAAGTTATGTGATCCGAGATATCACAAAACGATGTCCATCTAACAAAAGTGCCATCATATGGTACGATTAGTGCATGTTACGCTACTCCGATGTTAATTTCTTTGGACAGGCATAGACATCGCCATTGTTTCTCATGTATAATACCCAGAATACGACTTCACTAGACCAAGAAAATTTGTTCACACGTTTTCAATTGGGTAGTCTAATAGCGGGCGCCAATAAAAGAGACATGTTATTCTTGACTGCTGAACAGAAATTGATTGTTGATGGCGATACGTCTGTGACAAGCTATGGGTTGGTGCAGTGTACTAAAGATATCGATGGTGGTTCATGCGGAGAGTGCTTAAGCGTCTTGCTGGATATAGGCCAAAAATGTTGCGAATCCAAAATTGGGTGGCGCATCTTCGGCCCGAATTTCTTTCTGAGGTATGAAGCCTACTCTTTCACCGAGCCACCGCCACCACCTCCACAATTGCAACCGCCACAATCCCAACCCGTGCCTATAGCACTACAGCCACTGCCTAATGATAATGGTAAGACATGTTGATTTGGTATTTCAACAAAATCCTCCCCATATGTTTCATATTTTGGACTTTATTAAATTGTTCCTTTACTTAGGTCAATTTGTAGATCAATCCTACCCGTTTGGTTCATAGGATTCAAATTGAGATTTAGGATTAAAATCTAAAAAATAATCAAAAACCTATTTTTGGGCGCGTTTCAGAATTAGGATTACTCTATTTGACAAACCAAACAATTTTAGATCATGGGAAAATTAGTAGGTACTATAGTTTAGCAAGATGGTTGATCTAACATTTTGCCATATCGATTGAGATAACAATTATCAACTCATTTTAATGTAGCAGTCCTGTCACCTGTGTTCTCAAAGGCCAGGTGTAAACTGTAAAGTGTTGGAAAATTTAGACCCCGGTTGATAGAATTAACAAGTTTTAAACCCAAGTTGTTAATTAGATTTATTATGAATAAAACTTGTTAAAACAAACAAACATCAATATCATGTCAAAATCATGCAGCGGAAAAATAAATAAGACAAGAAATGATGACCGAGGAAAACCAATGAAACAAACTAGTTTCACAGTAAAAAAGTTGGGGGGAAACCTTCCTGAAAAGAAATCCACTATAGAAAAGAGAAGTTTCAAATCTAGTACAAAACCTTTGTCCCTAGACTCTACAATCCCTGTAGATGAACTTACAACAAAAACCTTCTACTGCTTCAAAACCTTTGAACTCTTCAATATATGAACGCCACCCTTTTTGTTGCACGGATCCCAGTACGTGACTCACTCACCAACTTGAAGAAGATTGTTGGCTGCAAAGTTCTTCACTTCATCAACAATGAAGATCAAGAAGCACTTGGTTACAAAACCCTAAGGCATAAAGACGCAGTAGTTTCTTTTAGAGAGAATAAGGCATCGGTCACCTTTTGCATTTGTTCTCCTTGTATTCTCTTATATGACGGCCTCTAAAACAAGCCTTATATATGTCTAGGGTTGTGAGAAAAGAAACCCTACACAAATACATAAGCTTGGGCTGAAAATTAGATCTGGAAATCTGAATTCCCGTAACCTCGATAGATACCTCGATCGATCGAGAATCTATCGAGCTTCGTTCATTAAATCTCGATAGATACCTCGATAGCTATCTATCGAGTAGTTGTCGAGCTATCTGTCCTCAGGTGTCGAGCTATCTGTCCAGTTTTAATGAACAACTTTTCTTCACTTCTTTCTTGATCCAATTTTCATAGCTTTAATACTAGACTTGAAACACAGTTTCTTGAAGTATTAAACACATCCTAGATCTACCCAAATACAAGTAAGGTGCGTTTTGTCAAAGGATTAGCCAACTACATAAATATTGACATATGTTCCTAACATGAATCACATATGTCCTAACATAAAGTATTAGTATTAGATGATCAAATACTTTATATATATTAAAAAAAAAAAAAAAAAAAACAGAGTACTAAGGATAATAGCAATTTTAGAGAGTAATTGGGATAAAGAAGCTAAGGTAAAACATCCACTTAAACTCACAAACGTTGAATGTTTTAGTCTACAACTAGTAGAAGTTTTTCCTTATGTTTACTTCCAGTACTAAGATAGTTGCATTACATTCATCTGACGAGTTAAGTTCCATTCCCCATTTGATACAAAGGACCTTCATTAAATCCTTAATCCATTGTCTCAACTAGTAAATGATAACAATAATAATAAGGGTTGCTAATAAATTTCATTTGGCTTATCTATGACAGTTTGAGCAGCTTATGTCGTCGCATTAATTGATATATATATATATATATATATATATGATAACTTAAGGATTTTGATCTTAAGTAATTATTTGACAGAATATTTTAAGCATACGTAGGTAATTTTTTTATATGATGAGCAACAGGACGAAAGAAGACAACCAAGACAGTAACTATTGCTATATCAACAGTTGCATCAATTGCAGTAGTTGCAGTTAGGGATTGCCATGGGTAGGGTATGGATCAGGTATACCCATACCCTACCCGAAAAGTTTGCCCATGGATGCCCGAATATCAATACCCATTAGTATCCATACCCGAATCTTACTCAGATATATTATCCATGGATATCCATACCCTACCCGAAACCCATTTATTATTACTATTTTTTAAATCCAAAACATTTTACTTAAAAACACATTACACACCGAATGAAAACCTCAAAAAATCTCCTTCTCCTTCTCCTTCAATGGCGTCCTCAGAATCCATAGACGATAGCTTCTAAGCCCGAGTTGAAAAGGTGTTCAGATCCCTCGCATCCTCGAAATCATCGCCATGGTCACTTACCAACGGCGAGGTCGAGCAACGAGAATGAGGTGAGATACTAACGACACACACAATCGCGATGACACGCCGTGCTCATCAGCGTTCGACGAGTGCTTTAAGAAAGACCAAAGAGCTTCGCGAAGAAAGCTTCGTAGAGAGCTCAATGACCAAAACGACAATGCCGATGAACAGTCCAATCAGTCGTTTAGAGGCAGAGATACTGATATAGACGAATGGGAAATCAGATCTTCGATCAGCTTGGACCCCACTCTCAACTGCAAGGTTTGTTTCTTTTCATTTTGCATAATTTTGATTTTAATTTATCTGTTATTTCTTATTTTTAATATGGGTCGGGTTTGGATAATATCCATACCCTACCCGAACAATTCGAGTAATATCCATACCCCACCCGGTTAAGCTATACCCATGAAGAACCGAGTATTACCCGGAACATTTGGATTGGGTAAGGTTGGATATCCATTACCCAATGGGTATGGCCATCCCTAGTTGCAGCTCTCTTCGGTTGCTGGTTTTATAAATACTCTAGCAGGAGGAAACACGGAGAAGGTAGATTTAGTTTAGCCAATCTATTATAACCAATGATTCTTTTTTTCTATTAAAATTTGTGTTTTCAGATGGTCATTGATTATTTTTAAAATCAAATTTGTTACTTAGAGAGGTACACAAGCCAAGTAATTGCCTTACGGAGTAATTTTGCAGGGCTACGTTCAATACAATTAACAGACAGCAGTATGTATGCAAGGGATGTTGACGATAGTGGAGAAATGCTTTACTTCAGTTTAAGTACCATACTGACTGCTACAAACAATTTCTCTTATTTTAGGGTATGTTTGGTAAATATTTTTTCTCCTTATTTTCTGTTTTCAAATACAATTTTCTATTTTTGAGACTAAAAAACTTGTTTGGTAACTCAAAATGGACAGAAAACAAAAACTAAACAACAGTTACCAAACATACCCTTATTTTCTAGAACCAAAAGAAAATGACAAAAGACTAATAAATCCAATAACGTTTTATGACTTCTTCACTTGATAAAAATAGTTTTTTTTTTCTTTTTTTTATAATTTCTTTGTTATAAAGGTAGATGTTTTATTCATATCAAACATCAGCCATAGACATGCACGTATGTTCACGGGCAAATTTCAGTTGAAGCCTAAGAACATTAGTATTGGTCCGTTTAAAACTTTTTGTCTATTTTAAAATAATAATTTACTTTTTTTTTTTTTTACACAACTATTTTGCAAATGAGCATTGCATTCAATGATTATCTTTTCAATTTTCCAATTCATTGATTAAAAAATAGTAACCATAATGACATTTCATCTACCGTCTACCCAAGCAAGCCAAACAAATCAATTCAATTTAATTTATAAATTAATTTCTAATTATTTATTTTAAAAGGTAGGTGTTTTTGTTCACATTAAATGAAGAGGGAGAAAACTGGAGGTGACGAATTAGATTAGATGGATGGACTACTAGACAAATAGGCTAGAAATGGACGGATCCTATGTGAACGAATGAAAGGGTGGACAGACATAAAGGCCACGTGGCACTCAATTAATCATTATGTGATCTCCAAGAAACCCTAAAGGGAAACAGCTTGCGTCTCACGATTAACCCTAGTCCAAAAAATCCCAATATGAATGGAATTCTAACACAAGGAGGATTTTGTAAGATACGCACATTAATGAGGATCTTCCCTATAAAGAAAAGACTTGTTGCGCAAGCATAGGAGCTTGGTTCTACACTACTATAAAAACCCAAAGACCTTTAGAAAACAGGTACGCATAATTCACCCCAACTCTGGCACTCTAGAGTTGTGAGAAGTTCTAACTTGACTTTCGGAGGGTATTTGGTCGGCACCACATCGGTGCTCTCTGTTAGGTCTTCTCTTTTTACTGTGCAGGTATTGTTTCGAGCGTACAAGGACTGTGTGGCTCACTGGTGATTTTTCGACATCATCAGTTGGCGCCGTCTGTGGGGAAGACTACGACTTGTAAGCCATACAAACGCTTCTCGGACAAAGTGTTACATGGTACTTACTCGCTCGATGGCAACCACCAACAATGTTTAAGGAGACGAGCCGCGACCCACTGTCCTAAAGAGATAGGTCCAAACCCTTATAGCAGCAATGGAATGCCTCACCAAACAAAACCAAGTCCTAGAGGAACAGCTACGGCAGAAGAACGTAATGATGGGTACCCAAGAGGAATACCAAGAAGGTACCAGCGCTGACCAAAGAAACCAAGAGGGGCTGGAGGGTAGTAACGCCCCGAGTAAACCAGATAGACAAGACATAAGCCATCCATCCATCACTAATACGGCTCCGCCCCACATCTTCAAGAAGATGCAGATGATGAAAGAACGGATGGACTTCATGGTGAACGTGCTTAAGGGGAGAGTGTCCAGTGGCCTCGACGATCTGGTCCACTGAACCGATTCACCGTTCACCATGTCCGTCAACTCCTTCCCCCTACCACGGAAGTTCCGCATGCTGCAGATAGAAAGCTACGACGGAGCCAAGGACCCTCTCGATCACTTGGAATCATTCAAGACCCTAATGCACCTTTAAGGAGTAGCAGACGAGATCATGTGTAGGGCCTTCCCTACCACACTAAGGGGTCCCGTAAGAATTTGGTTCAGCAGGTTGAGGCCCAATTCAATCAGCACTTTCAAGGACCTAAGCACCTAGTTCACCTCACACTTTATCGGGGACATAGATATAAGAAGTCAACCGCATGCTTAATGAGTATTAGGCAACGGGAGGATGAGACGCTAAGGTCTTATATAACCCGCTTCAACAAGGAAGCACTCTCGATTGACGAAGCTAACGACAAGATCCTCGTAGTAGCCTTCACGAACGGGCTACGAAAGGGTAAGTTTTTATTCTCCTTATACAAGAATGACCCAAAGATCGTGTTATATGCTTTACAGGGCCACCAAGTACATGAATGTTGAAGATGCGCTACTGGCCCGCAAGGAGAAACCCAAGAAGAGAGAAAGGCAGGAGGAAGCCCGGTAGGATAGGGGTAAAAAGATGGCCAGAATAGAAGATAAAAGAGATGATTGACAATCCAAGCCCCTGACAGGGAGGTTTACAAACTTCACCCACCAGAATACCCCAATTGATCAGGTCCTAATGCAGATCAAAGACAAAGGAGTTTTGACTTTCCCCAGCAAATTGAAGGGTGACCCCAGCAAAAGGCCCAGGGATAAATATTTCCATTTTCACCGAGACCATGGTCACGACACGTCTAATTGCTATGACTTGAAGCAACAGATATAGGCCCCCATTAGGTAAGGGAAATTGCAAAAATTCGTCGGCAAGGAAGGAACAAAACAAAACCAAGGAGCACCAGCCCGAAGAGAAAACGAGCGACCCAAGCCACCCATGGAAGACATAAGGATGATCACAAGGGACAGTACTTCTAGTTCCTCTAAGAAGGCACGTAAGGCATACCTACGGTTGGTTCAGAATATTCAACTAACAGGGTATGCCTCAAAGATGGCACAGGTTGACAATCCTGTAATTGGGTTCACGGAGGAAGATGCGCGACGTCTCCACCACCCACATGCTGATGTACTCGTAGTCAGTATACGGGTAGGAGACTATAACACCTACAGCATGCTGTTAGGCAACGGAAACTCCGCTGATATCTTATACTATCCAACCTTTTAGCAAATGAGAATAGAGAGAGAACGATTGATCCCAACCAATGCCCCGCTCGTAGGATTTGGAGGAACAAAGGTGTATCTACTAGGCGTGGTCACCCTACCAGTAACAGTTGGAGATTACCCTCAGCAGATCACGAAGGACGTGACCTTCCTAGTCATTGACTGCTCGTCCACATACAACGCCATATTAGGACATCCTACTTTGAATTCATGGAAGGCTGTAACATCAACCTACCATTTGATGATCAAGTTTCCCACTGACCCAAGGGATCAAGTGGCAGTGCGTGAATACTACATTGCCATGCTAGAGATGGATGATCACCAGTAAACCATGTGCATAGAAGAACAATGAGTAATAGAGGAACCAGTGAAAGAACTAGAGGAAGTGACTCTTGATGACTCAACGCCTGAACGGACGACTAGAATGGGTACATTGGCTAGTCTGCCAGTACGTCAAGCACTCATAATGTTTCTAAGAGAAAATCAGGACGTATTCGCCTGGAGTCACGAGGACATGCCCGAAATTGACTCCTCAGTCATCATCCATAGATTGAATATGTCACCCTCATCCACTCCCGTCCGACAAAAAAAACAAGTATTCACTCAGGTTCGAGACAAAGCGATAGCTGAGGAGGTTCGGAAGTTACTGGAAGCAAATTTTATTCGAGAAGTATACTACCCTGACTGGTTGGCAAACGTGGTGATGGTAAAAAAGGCCAATGGAAAGTGAAGGATGTGCGTAGACTTCACGGACCTCAATAGGGCCTGCCCTAAGGACAGTTACCCGTTCCCACAAATAAATACCTTGGTAGACTCAACCGCGAGACATCAGCTTCTGAGCTTCATGGATGTATTCTCAGGATACAACCAGATCAGAATAGAGGAGGTTGATTAAGAAAAAACTTCTTTTGTTACTAGCCAAGGACTCTTCTGCTACAAAGTGATGCCATTCGGGCCCAAGAACTCAAGGGCAACGTACCAGAGATTAATGAACAAGATGTTTACACACCAAATTGGGAGGAATGTGCAAGTTTATGTAGACGACATGCTAGTGAAAAGCTTACGAGAAGACGAACACTTGGGCGACCTCCAAGAGACCTTCGACACCCTCCGGGCGTACAACATGAAATTAAATCCGAATAAGTGTGTGTTCGGGGTTACTGCAGGGAAATTCCTAGGATTCATGGTATGCCAAAGGGGTATCGAGGTCAATCCGGAAAAAATATGGGCTATAATGGAGCTAGCCCCACCGAAGATAGTCAAGGAGGTGTAAAGCCTTAATGGCAAGATAGAAGCACTAAACAGGTTCGTCTCCAGGGCAACAGATAAATGCCTACCTTTCTTCCACGTGTTGAAGAGATCATTTGAGTGGATGGATGAGTGCCAACAGGCATTCGAAAATCTAAAGTTGTATCTTTCATCTCCTCCATTACTCTGCCCATCCAAGCCAGGGGAAGAGCTTTATCTGTACTTAGCCGTCTCGTAAGCTGCAGTCAACGCAGCTCTGGTAAAAGAAGAGGATGGGTTGCAAAGACCCATTTACTTTACAAGCTGAGGGTTTCGAGGAGCAGAAGAAAGGTATCCCCAGATGGAGAAGCTGGCGTTCACATTAGTGACCGCAGCACGAAAACTCAAGCCGTATTTTCAAGCACATACTATTGCTGTCTTGACAGATAAGCCTCTAAGAAGAGCCATGAGTAGCCCCAAAGTTGCAGGACGAATGGCATTGTGGGCAGTCAAGCTAAACAAGTTCGATATACGGTACCAACCGCGTACAGTAATAAAGGGACAGGTGGTGGCTGACTTCATCGTTGAATTCACTCTCATGGAAGGCCAGGGGGCAAAAGTAGTTTCACAATGGAGCGTCCATACAGATGGATCTTCAAATAAGCAAGCAGGAGGGGCCGATATGGTACTCCACACCCCAGAAGGAGATAAGATCGAGTGCATGATCAGCCTGGATTTTCCTACGACCAACAATGAAGCAGAGTATGAAGCTTTAATGGTAGGATTGGACCTCGCAAGAGCGGCAGGAGCTGAAAACATGGTCGTATACTATGACTCCCAAGTCGTCACCAGTTAGATTAATGGTAACTACGAATGTAAGAATGAAAGAATGAAGAAGTACCTTAAGGAGGTGAAAGGTCGAATCGGCGGTCTCCAAATCAAATTCATCCAAATCCAAAGGGAGGAGAATGAATGTGCCGATCGTCTAGCTAAGGCCGCCTCAGCAGAATACATGCTCGTCCCTGATTAGGTACTATCTTTCGTCCAAATCTCTTCACTCATAGATGAGGTTACAAGTGTGCAGGAGATAGGTACTGAAAGCAACTGGACCACGCCATTAGTCTCCTACCTAAGGGATGGCATGCTACCGGACGAGAAGGATGCCGCTAGAAAATTGAAGGTCCAAGCATCACGGTTTGTTCTAATAAAAGAAGTCCTATACAAGAGAGGTATCTCCCGCCCATACCTTTGGGCCCTGAGGAGGCAGATTACGTCATAAGAGAGGTCCACAAGGGGATCTGCGGAAATCACTCGGGGGCACGATCGTTGGTGAACAAGCTAATTCGGGCGGGATACTACTGGCCTACTATGCAGAAGGATGCCTAAACTTATGTCAAAACTTGCGACAAGTGCCAAAGATTTGGTAACATCATCAGACAACCACCCGAGGAACTCACACCTATGACAGCCCCATGGCCGTTCACTTAATAGGGATTAGATATCATGGGCCCCTTCACAACAACAGTCAGGTAGCTAAAGTTTGTAATAGTTGGCATCGACTACTTCCACCAAATGGGTGGAAGCAAAAGCCTTAGCTATTATCATAGAAAAGAATATCTAGAGTTTTGTCTAAAAGAACATCATTTGTAGGTATGGGATACCCAGGGTGCTTGTCTCAAACAACGGAAAGTAGTTCAACAACAGCGCATTCAGAAACTTTTGTTCAGAACTAGGAATCATGAACCACTACTCGTCCACTGCTCACCCATAAGCCAATGGGCAGGTTGAAGTTACGAATCGATCCTTGCTCAAGATCATCATGACTCGACTCGAGGGGGCAAAGGACATATGGCCGGAGGAACTCCGAGCGTTTTATGGGCATATTGGACAACAATAAGGACACCTACAGGGGAGACACCATTCCGACTAGCATACGAAAGCGAGGCAGTCATCCCAGCAGAGGTAGGATTCACAAGTTACCGAGTGGAGAACTATGATGAGAACAAGAATGATGAAGCTATACGCCTACAACTTGACCTGGTGGACGAGGTCCAGGCAGCAGCTAAGCAAAGGTTGGCACGATACCAGAACCTCATGGCGAAGCACTACAACTCCAAAGTTAGACACAAAGACTTCCAAGTCGGAGGCCTAGTTTTGAGGAAGGTAATGGGCACCGCTATAGATCCTACCCAAGGAAAGCTCGGCCCCAATCGGGAAGGACCCTACAAAATTACATCATGGCAAAGGAAAGGTACCTACCATCTGGAGATGCTAAAAGGGTGACAACTGCAACATCCATGGAACGCTGAGCACCTACGGAAGTACTACTAGTAAAGATGACAACGTAGAAAGCAACATCCACCAGACCTTCAGTTTACTTTTAGATAATTTTTGCTACATTTTCCAGTTTTTCAGTTCACTATTTAGACAATTTATTTTTGCTACAATAAATTTTAGGTATCTTTTTAAGCTTTTCCCTGGAGAAATTACTCTCCTACGAATAAATAAAAGGAATATACTGTAAGGTTGAATTTAATCAACCATCTTGTTGGCTTTATTCCGTGCCAAATTTGCTTGTATTTCAGCAATTAGTAACCCTATATTTATGTGGGTTTGTTGTAAGGGTAGTAAGTGAGATAGAGTGTTGAATGCTCAAGAGTGTGCAAGAAAACAAAGTCTCGCGGTTGGATCTCGCGGGTGACTTGAGGCTGCAAGCCGCCAGAAGCAGCACACGTCCAAGCATGCCAGAAGTTGAAGCGTCATGCTAGCTGGAGCACTACAAGACAAAATAGGACAATTGGCCGTTCTGTTATCTCGTGGCTGGATCTCGCAACTCAATTAAGCCGTAAGGCCAAGCTGCAAGCCAGCCTTGTTTTGAAAAATCTGACGTTTCACATTCCATTCTCACCCTAGTATAAATACCCCTTATACCCACGAAAGAAAGAGAGCTTCTAGAGAGAATTTTGAGAGAGAAACTCTAGAGTAAAACAAGATTGATTCATCCACAATCTTTACATAAGAGACTCTTCAAATTCCTCAACTCTCTTTCTCTCCATTGTTAAATCCTTGAGAGGCATTTTACCAAAACCTTTTCTCACCATATTCATTAATGTGAGAGGGTTGTTTGGTGTTCTAGGAAGCAGTTAGGAAGGAACCAATTTTCATTGGTTGATGCTATGGTCAAGTAGCGGAATCCGGGAAGCTAGAAAAGAAATAGGTTCGGCGCAACCTCGTTGGAGCAAGAAGCTTGGAGGGCTTAGGTACACTAGGTAGATTAGGTTTGGAGGGTCTATTGCTGTTCATGTATCCCAACTACATTTTCTAGTGGATTGTTTACCGCTTGGAGGGCGGCGGAGATGTTTTATGCCGAGGACTTCAGTTTCCTCTTCGATAACACATCGTGTGTTGTCCTTGTGTTTGCATGTCTCTTCCCTTTATCTTTGCCATTTAATTTCTACTGTGGATGTGATATTATTTGGTTTAGATAGTTTATCAATTCTGTGTTAAGCTTATGTTCACATTTTGCACATAAATTGTTTGATATTAAACTTGAATTGGTAATTTGTAAATTGGGGGTCTAAACGTTCAAGGGTGTTTTTGCACTATTTGAACTTTCATATTCAAGTCCATAAAAGTGGACGGATCCATCTGTAAAAGATAGAATAACTAAAATCCACCAAAATGGACGGTTCATCCCAGAAGGGTGAAAACATTAAGTCCAACAAGTGGACAGATCTACCACTAAGTCCAATAAAATGGACGATTCATCCAAAAGGATGAAAACATTAAGTCCAACAAGTGGACGGATCTACCATTAAGTCCACTAAAATAGATGGTTCATCCCAGAAGGGTGAAAATATTAGTCCAACAAAAGGACGGACTCATCTTATTGGATGACTAAAGTCCATATATTGGACAGATTCAACGTAACTTTATTAAAGTTATCAATCCACAAATGGACGGACTCGTCTTTTCGGTTAACTATAAAGTCCATATGTTGGACGAATTGAACTTAACAATTTGATTAAATATAGCAGTCCATAAGTGAACGGACTCAACCTAAAGGATGAAAAATATAAGATACATTTAGTGGACGAATCCCAATTGTTCCCTACAGTGGACAGGTTCAATGTACAATTAACACTACTTATTCACTAGCTACATGTCTAAAGCCATAAAAGTAGACGAGTAAGTAAATATTACTTAAATAGAAATGTTCAATAAAAAAAAAAAAAAAATTTGCTCTCCAATATCTTTACAAACCACCAAAAAAAAAAAAAAAAACTACACGATCTAGGCAGGAGTTTCATTCTTCTCTTCAATTGTTAAGTCTTCAGGATGACGGGCCTGATCAGCGTCCAGGTTGGCTTGACCGTCAACAACATCTCCTCCGTCACCATGAGGATCGTTAGCCAGGGTATCATCAGCGAAAAGTTCTTCTGTACTCTCGAAGTGGACGGGTTGAACTGAGGTTTGGTCTTGGGTGTTGATATTGACATGAGACAAGTTCAGGTCAGGAAAAGAAGTCTTGACTTGATGGAGAGCATCGTCAAAACCCTCAACAAATGAGCCTTCAAGCTCTGCCAGAAGGGCGTCGGAGTCTCGGTACTTTTGTATAGCTTCCTCCTTAGCCTGATAGAGCCGATCCTTGGCATCACGGATTTCCTTTTCCTTGTCCTGCAGAACCTGTTTTAATTGCTCCGTCATCTTCTCAAACTCATCCCTAGCTTGCTCCACCAAGGCAATCTTCTTCTCCTGGACGACCTTCCAGGCCCTCAGCTTGTTCAACTCATCCTCCATCAACCTCACCTTCTCCCGTATACGATCCAATGTCGTCTCATGGTTAAGGCAACAACCCATCAAACCCTTCATCATAAGCATTGTTTGAAGACGGATGAGTTAGTAACAGGAAAGGTGGCAAGAAGAAAAAGTTAAAAGTAGACAGTTACAAAATTACCTAAGCGATACAAAAAAGACCCGTCTTCCCCATAGCCTCGGTTGCATGGTTGCTCAAGTCCTCATAGTTGTCAACAGTTATGATGGACGAAATCTGCTCCAACGCATACTTTGAGTCCTCATGAAGGAGGACGGGTGCTTTTTTAGCAGACTGATCAGGACCCGTCATTAATCCTTTACACTTCCTGGGACCAGGTTTAGTGACCATCTTCTCCTCAGCCTCCAACCCCACGATAGGTTTGGGGACAATTTTAGGCTTCTTAGGGGGTTGACGGTCACCCTTCTCTGGTTGTTTCCTCTTGGAGGATGGGTTGGCTGAACTAGGCCCCTTAAAGGTCTAACCCCCTTGCTGTTTTTGCATGGTAGCCTGCTGCTTGATATAGGCCCTCCTTTTTGTAGCTTCCATTTCTAAAACAAAGCAGACAGATGGGTGTTTAGTGTAAAATTGAAAGCAAAGAAACCAAGGTTTGGAAGACGGACTAACGTTGACGGACTTGGGCGTCATATCGACAGGCAGCTGTGGTTGGCTCTGGTCCGTCACAATACTAGTATAGGGTATCCAAATTGACCGACTTAGCCCGCGTCCTCTCTTCAAGCTTGGTTTTGTTAAAAATCTTCTCCAAAAAGCTAAACTATTCAAGTGAAACTGGAGGACAGTCCTGAGCTGCATAAGGAGACGGACAATTAGATGTTAAAGAAAAGTTGAAACAAAAATAAATCTCAATAGATGGACGCATACCTGATGGTGGCATTATGCCCCATGTTTTTGTCAACGGGCATGAATTCATTGTCACCGGGGTGGCACATCCACTCGTCACCTTCTAAAAAGAAGTAACGATTTTTTCAATCCCTAGAGTCAGGGTTCTCACAAATGGGCCTTAGCAACGGGTTCCTGGGTGTGAAGCTGTACATTCCCTTGGACTGGGAGACCTCAGTAGGATGGTAACAATGAAAAAACTCTTCCACCGTCAACCTGCTCGCTCCGTTTGACATGGCACCATACAGGACCTCCACACTAAGGAAGATCCTCCAGGCATTTGGGGACATATGGTTAACAGACAATCCCAGGTATTGGAGGAGACAATGGTGGAGGGTGCTTAAGGGAAACCTGAGCCCTGCCTTCAGCATTTGCTCATAGATTCCTGTGTCCTCAAGACCCTTGTAGTAACACTTCTCTGACTTGTAAGGTAGACGCATGGGGATACAGACGGGTATTTGATACTTATCCCTAAGTGTTTTGAAGTGTGATTCATTGATTGTCCATAAGGGAAGTAGGATGAACTCCCTAAGCCCATCATGTCCTACGACAGATTGGATTGGGAGTTCGACTCCAATTAGGCCATCACTAGAGTCATCCTTTGACCTCTCCATCTCCGAACCATCATCCCTTGAAGAGGAAGCTGACAAACTCCTCTCCTCACTGGGACTATCAGGGTCTTTGTGACCTGACGGATACACTTTGATAGTTTTTAGACCCCTTAAAACACAATTGGATTAACCTAGTTAATTAGCCAAGTTGTTACTTAGTCCAAATTCAAGTTTAGGTTATCACAATCAAACAGTCATATCATGCATAGCAGCGGAAAATAAATAAGACAATGATATGATCACCTAGGAAACCAAACTGGTAAAATCCTGGGGAGGATTTAATCTAGCTATCCTCAAGGTAAACCTGAATCCACTATCTTGAAAGAATCGAAGTTCATACAATAAGACTAACAAGCCTCCACGCTCGACTTCTTATTGCTACCCACCAGTATAACTTACTGACACGACCACGTGCAAGCTCCGAATCCACGGACTCCTTCTTTCTTGGATTCACCACCAGATACAAACACACTTACTTGTGTGTCTTTAAGCTCCAATGGCAGCAACTGAGTTGATCATCAAGGTGTAGAAAATATCTCTTCCTTGAAAACCCTAAGTTTGTGTAAAGGAAAACTCCTCTAGATCTCACAAGAGATTTACACAAATAGCAATATGAGCAACACTAAAACATGGCTAGGGTTTGCCTTTTATACTTAGAACAAATTAGAAAACCCCAAACGTTTTAAACAAACTAGGGCTGAGTTGGAAATTTGTAGAAAAACGCATTCTGCCCGAGATTCGATCGATTGAGCCAGGCCGAAATGCATAATAACTTCTGCATTAGCTCGATTCCAACTTTACATAAAACATACAACTTTGAGCAAGATTAAACACTACTAAATATATTGTTTTGATCATAGTTTGCCAACAATGCATATTAGAGTTCTAAATACATAAAACCTAAGTCTTTAGAACCTAACAAACTCCCCCTTTGGCAATCCGTGACAAAACACACTAGAAGCTCAAAGTTTACAAAGAAAAGCCCTTTACAAAAATAATGCTCATGAAAACAAATTCAATCCTAACTACTATCCATCAGTTGCAAGTTGTAGACAGCAGCTCAATTGAATCAACTTGTATATTTCCTGAAACACTAAACAAAATGCATAACCGCATGTGTGGAAAATACAAGTAAACAAAATAAATTCTTGATTTCAAACAACACACAATAAAGACATAAATCAATGAATAACTCATAAATATAAATCAATAAGCAGTTGAAAACAAGAAACCTATAAACCAATAAAAGTAACTCCCCCTAACATGAATATCCTAACAAAAATATGGCAAGAGCTAGAAAGATAAAATACAATGTGAAGCACCTAGATACAATCTAAACTTCACAAGCTCCAACCAACAAAAATACTCTCCCCCTAAAAACAAAACTCTACAAAGCGCTCAAAATGTACTCCCCTTTTTTGTGACAGAATGCCAAAGGCAATCAAAATCCATCATTAAAAGGAGGTGGCGGTGAAGATCGTCAAAACTGTGCCAACTCTGCACGCAAAGCACGGATCTCATCGAGCACGTCCACCAAATGCTGTCCATGAGCTGCCTGAACGGTCAAGACATGATCCAACGTACGTCGAATGTCTGAATCATCCGAAGTAGTCGATGAAGGAACATCAACATCAGCAGCAACACCACCAGATGCCTCAGCAGCATCAGCACCTGTAGAAGAGGGAGGAGGGGGAATAGCACCAGAAGATGCACCTCTAGGATGCGAAGGATCAAGTTTCAAGTGAGCAACCCTCTGCCTAAAGAAGGTGACACCTATAGGAGCAACAACATGAACAGACTCACCAGAAGGGAAACCATCTAGACCAAGAAAAAACAAAATCCTATGAATGAAAATAGGATGAATAAGCGCATGCCCTACGGCAGAACTCCTATGAACCTCGTTCAAAGAACGAAGGAGCAGATGAGGGAAACTGATGGACGCACCAGAAACAAAAGAGTACAAAAACACACATCACTCTAGAGGGATGGTGTGGAGATGAGAAATAGGCCACAAAGAATGACATGCTATCCTAAAGAAAAGATAGGCGATCTTGGTAAGCTCAACAGACGTGATCTGAGGATCAGAACCCCACTGGATAGAAGACCCAGTGATGTATGACATGACGTCATCTAAGGGTGGAGACTCATCATAGGGATATACAGGCTCCCTAACGACCGGAACCCCAAGAGCTTTAGCCACTATCTGAGGAGTAATGGTGAACTCTACACCTTGTATCCAACTCCTAACAAGAGTGTTGGAATCATAGATGTGGCAAGAGAGATTCGAGACGAACTCTCTAATCGGGGCGGTCGGGGGTAGATGATCTATTTCTAATAGGGACAACCAACCTCGAGACTCAAAGTTAGCCCTAATGGCTGGATCAACCTCATCTAAAACCACAAAATGCTCAGCCTAAATCTTACGCTTATTGTTCAGTTTCTCAAAGGCCTCTCTGCTTTTGTCATTCTTAAATACCTCACTCCTAGAGGGAGACTCAGAGGAAGTAGAGGGGGTCCTATGGGCTCTAGTTTTCCTAGGCATAGTGCTAAGATAAGAACAAAGACACAAAGCAAAAAAAAAAAAAACAAAAAACCAAGGGCAAACTGCAAGTTAGCACAAAACAAATATAGAACAAAAATCTATATGATGCATGAACAAATTAAATGTCATGATGCATGTCCTAATGCAGTGCAATTAAGTTCAAATCAAGTTCAAAGTTATAAAATTGGCTTGAACATAGAGTTTCTAACAAAAAACCCAAAATTTGAAAAACCACTTGATCAATTTGAAATAAATTGACTAATTGATCATCATACAAGATAGATTTTAGAAACTAATGACCAATTACATCAATTCAACAAGCCAATTTCATCAATTGAACCAATTTGAACAAAATGCCCCAATTCGGGTTAATTACAAGTCCTAGATTTTCCAATTTCTCACAAAACACCAAACTGATCAAATTAACCATCATATAACATGATTATAGCAATATAGGAACAAAACCCAATGATCAATTTCAGAAAAAGAAGCTTGATTCAACAAAAATCCCAATTTTGAAAAGGTCCGAAAATCCCACAAAAATGCATGAGTTTATGCATGAAAACATGAAAATAAATGCAAAGGGAAGGGTATAAAGGTCTTACCAGCCTTGGGAGAGGAAAACCTTGCAAAAAGAACGGCCGAAAACGACAAAAATTTGTGAGTGAGCCTTGACTGAGTCGTATGGAGAGAGAAAAAGCAAAGAACTTTTTGAAAAAGTGTTTGTCTGATCTGAAACTCAGTTTTTAAAAAACTTCCCATACGATTTTTGATTGATCGAAATATTAAGTTCAATCAATCGAAACAAATAGAGACTCACAGAAATTTTTAAAACCATTTTCGATCGATCGAAAAACAGACTCGATCAATCAAAAAAGACAGAGACTCACAAAATTTTTGAGAAAAAAACACAGTTTTTGAAAAAATTTTAGAAACAACTCAAAGCATAGAAATATAGGAATCACAATGCATGAGTATGTGATGATATGATTTTCAAAAACAAGAATTGAAGCCCAAATTTCCCAAATTTAAAATTTCTTACATTCTCCATAAATTTTCAAGCATCAAATCAATTTTGCACAAAATTCAAAGTATTTGCAAACTTGGTTGGTCAGACCAAAACACACACACAATAACATGTACATTGTTTAGCAAAGAGTAACTGTATAGTGTGTGCAACTAGCAAAAACTTGAGGTATATGTGAGATGATATGTAAATAGCAATCAATCACAAAGTCTACAAAAGTCATCACATAGAATTTAAAAGAGACTGTCACCTAAAGAGTTACATCATATAACTCCCACATCTCCTAGAACATAAGCTTGCAATCATGTAAGTTTCTTGAATTTGCCTCATAATATACACACCAATTTTAATTAATGCAGAAACATATTAAAAAGCCAGGATAATGTACACACTAATTTTAATTATGTGATTCGGCATCAAGCCTAATAGTACACACCAATTTTAAGCATTAAGCAATTAAACCGAGGCTACACCTTATGTTCTTTTTGTGCATGTGCTACACTTTCTCGAGCACAAAATCTTACGATATGAACTAAGGTGTTCGTGATTGGCTAGTGAACAGTGGTGAGATGGTTATTTATGCCTTTCTCAAAAGGATCAAGTCCGACAGTCAAATAACATGTGATTTCAAGATTAAGACAAAGTGATAACCACCATAAATATCTTTCCCACACAACATGCTCTACAAAGCTTCAACTAGTCAAGTGCAAAAAAAAAATAAGCTCATCAAAGCTAAACAAGGTACAAAAGACATGTTATGTGAAAATAAATTGACCAACCTTGTTCTCAAAAACCAAGAAAGTAGTGCAAAACACAATTTGCTTCC
The DNA here is from genome assembly GCF_001633185.2 of Quercus lobata. Classification (NCBI taxonomy): domain Eukaryota; kingdom Viridiplantae; phylum Streptophyta; class Magnoliopsida; order Fagales; family Fagaceae; genus Quercus; species Quercus lobata. The sequence goes on from NC_044908.1 coordinate 76,886,274, forward strand.
TTTTTCTTTCTTCCCTTTTTCCTTTTTTTTTTTTTCTATTTTTTTTTAAAAAAAACACCTAGAATGAAATGCAGGAATGTTATGCAATGCAAATCCTAGAAACAAAACAAAAAAAAAACAAAACCAAATAACAATGGTCATAAAGGGTAGAGCAATAAAGTACAAGGACCATGTCAGAAAGACTCAATTAGTTCGAGTCTTTTGCATCTAAAATCTTTTAGATGCACCACGAGCATTGGAGTTCGTATTCACATTAGAGTGATTTCCAACTCCAAGATTTGAATAAAGGTTTAACGCCTTTACCAATTCACCAATAAGTACCATAGGATCTTGTGCTTGAGGCACAGGTACTTTTGGTTTGTTTGCTCTTTTAGCAGCTTGCAACTTGTAACAGTTTGGACGAATGTGTCCAGGCTTTCCACAAAAATGACAAACCCATGCAGGCTTGTCATGTGACTTGTCCTTAGCAAGAGTAGGCTGCTTAGGTTTAGACTCTTTCAGATCAACCATAATCTTCCTAGATGGTGAAACTTCTATGGGATTGACAACCTCACTCACAAGAGGTTTGATAGTTTCACTCACAATCTCACTCACAAAAGGTTCAGAAGAAAATGAAGAGACAAAGTTTGTGGAATGGGGAGCAGACACAGAGATACTTTTAACAAAACCTAATCCAGATTTGTCAGAAGGAGACTTTTGAACACTCAACATTTGATCAAGTTTAGAACTAGTAGATCTAGCAACAGATAAATCAAGTTCCAAAGATTTAACTTTATTAAGCAAAAGCATATTCTCAGTTTTCACATTGTTCAAAAGTTCATTAGCATCAAACAGTTTTACAAGCAAATTCTTCTTATCAAGCTCGAGAGATTCAATTTTCTTCAGGCTAAGTTCAACATTCATAGCATCCTTTGCAGCAACTTTGCAAAGTTTATTGTAGGCCTCTTGAAGATCTGCATCCTCAGAGAGTTCCCCATCAAAAGGGTTCTCTTCAGTAAATATGCTCTCATTGACTACAGTAGTAGCAGTGAAAGTAATGAATTTTCCATCCTCGTCACAATCAAACTCATCATCAGAAACTTCACCATCACTAAGGTTTACAACCATAGCCTTACCCTTAGACTTCAAATAGGTAGGACATTCAGATTTCATGTGACCATACCCTTGACATCCAAAACACTGAGGACCCATAGAATTATTAGAAGATTGACCTACTTTTTCTCTAGGTTTATCATTATTGTTCACCTTAGTGGGATCATTCTTCCTAAAGTTTCTAGATTCAGCAGTGTTCGTACCTCTTGCCTTTCTGTTACTAATCCTGAGAAAGTTTCTAAAGTTCTTGGCAAGGTAAGCAATCTCTGTAGCAGAGAGCTCATCACCAAATCCACCAACCTCAACATCATCAACTGACTTAAGAGCCATTGATTTGGATTTGCTAGTTTTGGGTAGGTCCAACTCATAGGATTGAAGAGATCCTAGAAGCTCATCAATAGGGATGGAGTCTACATCCTTGCTCTCAGTAATGGTAGTCACCTTGGGTCTAAAATCTTCAGTTAATGATCTAAGAATCCTCCTAACAATTTTAGGTTGATCATAGATTTCACCCAAGTTAAAGCAGAATTAACAATATCATTCAATTTAGCATAGAATTCATCAAAAGATTCATCATCAGATATCCTAATGCTTTCAAATTTTGAAGTCAATTGCTGCAATTTATTGATTTTGATAGCTTTTGTGCCTTCATGCATAGTCTAAGGATATTCCAAGCAGTATGAGCAACCTCAACATTAGAGATTCTCTTAAATTCCTCCATAGAAATAGCATTAAAAATAGCATTCATAGCCTTGCTATTGAACGAGGCTGCTTCTTTTTGAGAAGTTTGCCACTCACTAACAGGAGTAGTGGGCTTCTCCCATCTGTATTCAACGGAGTTCCAGACTCTTTCATCAATCAATTTCAGGAATACTTTCATCATTACTTTCCAATAAGCATAATTATTCCCATCAAAGTGAGGAGGAATAACAAGAGAGTGTTCGTATTCCATGACAACAGGGGTCAAGGATCAGCTCAGTGATCAAGAGATCAACAACAAGAGAGCTACCCGCTCTGATACCACTTGATAGTTTTTAGACCCCTTAAAACACAATTGGATTAACCCAGTTAATTAGCCAAGTTGTTACTTAGTCCAAATTCAAGTTTACGTTATCACAATCAAACAATCATATCATGCATAGCAGCAAAAAATAAATAAGACAATGATATGATCACCTAGGAAACCAAACCGGTAAAAACCTAGGGAGAATTTAACCTAGCTATCCTCAAGGTAAACCTGAATCCACTATCTTGAAAGAATCGAAGTTCATACAATAAGACTTACAAGACCCCACGCTCGACTTCTTATTGCTACCCACCAGTAGAACTTACTAACACGACCACGTGCAAACTCCAAATCCATGAACTCCTTCTTTCTTGGATTCACCACCAGATACAAGCACACCAGCTTATGTTTCTTTAAGCTCCAATGGCAGCAATTGAGTTGATCATCAAGGTGTAGAAAATATCTCCTCCTTGAAAACCCTAAGTTTGTGTAAAAGAAAACTCCTCTAGATCTCACAAGAGATTTACACAAACAGCAATATGAGCAACACTAAAACGTGGCTAGGGTTTGCCTTTTATACTTAGGAAAAATTAGAAAACCCTAAATGTTTTAAACAAACTAGGGCTGAGTTGGAAATCTACAGAAAAACACATTCTGCCCGAGATTCGATCGATTGAGCCTAAGCTTCGATCGATCGAGTCAGGCTGAAATGCATAATAACTTCTACATCAGCTGAATTCCAACTTTACATAAAACATACAACTTTGAGCAAGATTAAACACTACTAAACATATTGTTTTGATCATGGTTTGCCAACAATACATATTTGACTTCTAAATACATAAAACCTAAGTCTTTAGAACCTAACACACTTCATCGTAGCCCGCTCCGTTGCGGAAAAACGACTGGTTACTTGACACACTAGACATAACCTACACGTGACGGTAAATCCTAAGACTGACGAGACTATAATGGTTGACGGAAATGTAAGAGTCTAGAAGAATAAAAATGCATAAAATTTAAAAGGAAAAGAGTGCTTACCAGGATGAAGTCAAGCAGTGAAAAGGTGTTGATGACGAATGCAACAGCTGAATGGTATGGTCTTCTGACAAAGGTGACAGACACAACAGCTGAACGGTATGATCGTCTGACAGAGATGACGGGTGCACTCTGATCGTGTATTTCGGTAGAAAGTAAAAGAAATGAGAGGAAGATAGCTCGGTTTATATAGGGAGAACGGCACGGAAGACGAAGGGGCGCTTCAATCCAAGTGAGCGACCATTCAGTAAGCGCCACGTGTCCATCATTAATGATCCTAGGCCAGCCTGTCAAGGTTAGGGGCGTTCATCCAATGTCTGGATTAAACCGTCACCCCGCGAGTCCTTCCACTTAGAGAACATGGACCCACGGGGTGAGGGGGCAACTGAAAAGGGAGAAAACTGGAGATGACGGATCAGATTAGATGGACGGACTGCTAGAAAAATAGGCTAGAAATGGATGGATCCTATCTGAACGAATGAAAGGGTGGATGGACATAAAGGCCACGTGGCACTCAATTAATCATTATGTGGTTTCCAAGAAACCCTAAAGGGAAATGGCTTGCGTCTCACGATTAACCCTAGTCCAAAGAATCCCAATATGAATGGAATTCTAACACAAGGAGGATTCTGGAAGATACGCACATTAATAAGGATCTTTCCTATAAGGAAAAAACTTGTTGCGCAAGCATAGGAGCTTGGTTCTACACTGCTATAAAAACCCAAAGACCCTCAGAAAACAGGTACACATAATTCACCCCAGCTTTAGCACTCTAGAGTTATGAGAAGTTCTAACTTGACCTTCAGAGGGTATTTAGCCGGCACCACACCGGTGCTCTCTGTTAGGTCTTCTCTTTTTACTGTGCAGGTATTGTTTCGAGCGTGCGAGGACTGTGTGGCCCGCTGGTGATTTTTCGGCATCATCATTAAACATTAGTCCTAAGTCATTACATAAGAATCTGTTCATGGAAGATTGTCTGTTGAAGCCTGCACTAGCATTGGGGTGTAAACACCCCCCAGTTGCTACTTTACAACTTAAGACAACAAAATTCCACTCCATTTGGGTTTGTAGACTTAAAAAAAATTGCAACCTATGAATAGTAAGGTTGCATATATACAGCCTTACTATTCATAGGTTGTTAAAAAAATAAAAATAAAATAATCTAGTGGTTGTGTGCGAAAAGAAAAAGCTAGTGGGAGGAAAGAGAGAGAGAAAAATATTTTTTATTATTTTATTAGGTAGTTTATATTATTTTATTGGATTGTTCACTTGATAAAATAGTTTTTTTTTTCTTTTTTCTTTTTTCTTTTTTAAATTTATTTGTTATAAAGGTAGATGTTTTATTCATATCAAACATCAGCCATAGACATGCACGTATGTTCTTGGGCAAATTTTAATTGAAGCCTAAGAACATTAGTATTGGTCCGTTTAAAACTTTTTGTCTATTTTAAAATAATAATTTACTCTTTTTTTTTTTACACAATTATTTTGCAAATGAGCATTGCATTCAATGATTATCTTTTCAATTTTCCAATTCACTGATTAAAAAATAGTAACCATAATGACATTTCATCTACCGTCTACCTAAGCAAGTCAAACAATCAACTCAACTTAACTTATAAATTAATTTCTAATTATTTATTTTAAAAGATAGATGTTTTTGTTCACATTAAACATTAGTCCTAAGTCATTACATAAGAATCTATTCATGGAAGATTGTTTGTTGAAGCCTGCACTAGCATTGGGGTGTAAACACCCCCCAAGTGTTATTTTACAACTTAAGACAGCAAAATTCCACTCCATTCGGGTTTGTAGATTTTAAAAAAAATTGCAACCTATGAATAGTAAGGTTGCATATATACAACCTTACTGATATGAATAATATTGCAAATGAGTACTCACTGACGAAAAGGCATAGAGCGACGTACCAAATAGACCCGTCGGTCTTGCTTGAGTCTACAGCTTGAAGCTGACGAGGTTGACTTGGGAGGATATGGAAAGCTGACGACACTAAGGGTATGCACAAGACTGAGGACTCTGACATAACCTTACTTGGCCTCCACGCATGCGTATACAAGGAAATATCTTATGCCCCACGCTTAGAAAGACTCCTACAAGGAAAGGGTTCTGTAAAATACACTTATAATGACTCCTATAAGGAAAAGACTTATAAACCAAGGAAAAGATGTCAACCCTCCACTACTATAAAAGCGTCAATATCCTCACTAACTCAGGTATGCATAATTCACCCTAGCTCTAGCACTCTAGAGTTGTGAGAAGTTCTAACTTGACCTTCGGAGAGTATTTGGTCGGCACCACACCGGTGCTCTCTATTAGGTCTTCTCTTTTTGTGTTATGCAGGTGTTGTTTCGAGCACGTGAAGACCATGTGACTCACTGTTGATTTTTCGGCATCATCAGTTGGCGCCGTCTGTGGGAAGCTTTGAGCGACTTGTAAGCCATACCATTGCTTCCTAGACAAAAGAGTTGCTTGGTACTAACTCGCTCGATGGCAACCACCAACAACGTTCAAGGAGACGAGCCGCGACCCACTGCCCTAGAGAGGCAGGTCTAAACCCTCACAGCCATAGTGGAACGTCTCACCAAACAGAATCAAGACCTAGAGGAACAACTACGACAGAAGAATGCAACGATAGGTACCCAAGAGGAAGACCAAGAAGGTACCAGCGTTGAGAAAAGGGACCAAGAAGGGCCGGAAGGTAGCAATGCCCTGAGTAGACCATAACGGCAAGACATGAGCCGACCATCCATCACAGATATGGCTCCACCTCACATGGTTGCAGAGATGCAGATAATGAAGGAACGAATGGACTTTATGATGAACGCCCTAAGAGGACGAGTATCCAGCGACCTCGACGACTTGGTCCACCGAACCAATTTGCCATTTACTACGTCTGTCAATTCATACCCCCTTCAGCCGAAGTTTCGTTTGTCGCAGGTAGAAAGCTATGACGGAGTTAAAGACCCTCTAGATCACTTAGAATCCTTCAAGAGCCTAATGCACCTTTAAGGGGTCGCAGACGAAATTATGTGTAGGGCCTTTCCTACTACGCTGAAGGGGCCGGCAAGAATTTGGTTCAGCAAGCTGACGCCTAACTCCATCAGTACTTTCAAGGAGCTAAGCGCTTAGTTTGCCTCACACTTTATTGGAGGGCATAGATATAAGAAATCCACTGCATGTTTGATGAGCATCAAGCAACGAGAGGATGAGACATTGAGGTCTTACATAGCTCGCTTCAACAAAGAAGCGCTTTCAATCAATGAGGCCGATGATAAGATACTGGTAGGCCACATTCACCAATGGGTTACAGAAAGGTAAGTTCCTATTTTCACTATATAAGAACAACCCAAGGACTATGTCAGATGTAATTTACAGGGTGACCAAATATATGAATGTTGAAGACATGGTTCTAGCCGGATAGGAGAGGCACAAGAAGAGAGAAAGACAGGAGGACACACGGCAGGACAAAGGATGGAAGATGGCGAGAACGGGGGAACGAAAGGATGACAGGCACTCTAAACCCGGCAGGGAGGTTCACGAGCTTCTCCCCACTGACTGCCTCGATCAACCAAGTCCTGATGCAAATCAAGGACGAGGGAGCCCTAACCTTCCCCGGCAAGCTAAAAGGAGATCCCAACAAGCGGTCCAAAGACAAATACTGTTGTTTCCACCGTAACCACGGTCATGACACAACCGATTGCTACAAATTGAAACAGCAGATCGAAGCCCTTATCAGGCAAGGGAAATTACAGAAGTTCGTCAGTAGAGAGAGAGCGGATCCGCCCTAAGAGTAGGGTCCCCGATGGGACAACGAATGCCCAAGGCCATCCCTGGGCGACATAAGGATGATTGTGGCAGGTAGGGCGACTACTGGTTCATCAAAAAAGGCTTGAAAGACTTATCTCAGAATGGTTCAGAATGTCTAGCTAACGAGCGTCGTCCCGAAGATGACACGGATCGACAACCCATTATTGGTTTCTCAAAAGAGGATGCCCGACGTCTTCACCACCCGCATGATGATGCACTCGTCGTTAGCATCTGGATAGGGGACTATAACACGCATCGGGTCTTGGTTAACAATGGAAGCTCCGCGGACATTCTCTACTACCTAGTGTTCCAACAAATGCGCATTAACAAAGAACATCTAGTCCTAACCAACGCTCCACTTGTTGGATTTGGAGGAACAAAAGTGTACCCCCTCGGCGCAGTCATATTGCCTGTAACAGTTGGAGATTATCCTTAGCAAATCATTAAGGATGTGACATTCCTCGTTGTCGATTTCTCCTCCGCTTATAACACCATCATAGGACGACCTACCCTTAACTCGTGAAAGGCTGTAACTTCAACCTACCACCTGATGATCAAATTCCCCACTGAGTATGGAGTAGAGGGATTACGAAGAGATCAGCTGGCTACATGCAAATGCTATATTGCGATGCTAGAAATGGACGACCATCTGCAGACCATGAGCATAGAAGAATAGCGAACGGGGGCAGAACCCGTAGAAAGGCTCGAGGAGATACCCCTCAATAGCTCCAGACTGGACAGAACCACAAGGATCGACACTCTCACCAGCCCAACGGATCGCCAAGCACTTGTAGCTTTCCTCAAGGAGAACTAGGAAGTGTTTGCCTGGAATCATGAAGACATGCCAAGAATTAACCCTTCAATCATGGTGCATAGGCTGAATGTGTCACCCTCTTGTCTGCCCATCCGTCAAAAGAAGCGATTGTTCGCCCAAGAACGAGAATGAGCAATAGCTGAAGAAGTTGGCAAGCTTCATCAAGGAAGTATACTATCTTGATTGGTTTGCGAATGTGGTAATGGTCAAGAAAGCCAGCGGGAAATTGAGAATGTGCATAGATTTCACAGACCTAAACAAAGCATGCCCCAAGGATAGCTACCCTCTCCCTCGAGTCGACGTACTGGTAGACTCTATGGCTCAGCACCAACTACTAAGCTTCAGGGATGCCTTTTCAGGTTATAATTAAATACAAATGGACGAGGCAGAACAGGAGAAGACTTCATTTGTTACCAGTCAAGGTCTCTTCTGTTATAAAGTAATGTCGTTTGGCCTCAAGAATGCGGGCGTGACTTATCAAAGACTCATGAACAAGATGTTTGCGAACCAAATCAGCAGGAATGTTCAGGTCTACGTTGACAACATGTTAGTAAAAAGCTGAAGGAAGGATGACCATTTGCAGGATCTTAAGGAAACATTTGGCACCCTTCGCTCCTACAACATGAAGCTCAATCTGAGTAAGTGTGCGTTTGGGGTGACTGTTGGAAAATTCTTAGGATTTATGGTGTCTCAAAGAGGTATTGAGGCCAACTCGGACAAGATCAGAACTATAGTAGAAATGGCCCCCCTAAAGAACGTGAAAGAAGTACAGAGTTTAAACGGCAAAGTAAACACCCTGAACAGGTTCATGTCAAGGGCGACGGATAAATGTTTACCCTTCTTTCACACATTGAAGAAGTCTTTCGAGTGGACTGCCGAGTGTCAGCAAGCATTCATAGATCTAAAGGCTTACCTTTCTTCCCCACCGTTGCTAAGTCCTTCACGACTTGGAGAAGAGCTCTTCCTCTATCTAGCCGTCTCCCCAGCAACCATCAGCACGGCCTTGATCAGAGAAGAAGACCATGTCCAAAAGCCCGTGTACTACACCAGCCGAGCATTTCGTGGTGCAGAGGATAGGTATCCACCCATGGAAAAGCTCGCCTTTGCTTTAGTTACGGTAGCCCAAAAACTCAAACCATACTTTCAAGCCCACACGGTGGTCGTCCTAACCGAAAGCCTTTACGGCGGGCAATGAGCAACCCGAAAGCTGTTTGTTGATTGGCGCTATTCGCAATAGAGTTGAGTGAGGTTGACATTTAGTACCGCTTGTGCACCTCAATCAAGGCACAGGTCGTCGCTGACTTCATAGTAGAGTTCACTAATGGGGAAACTAGGGGGCTGATGAATGCCTTCAATGGAGCATACATACAAACGAGTCGTCAAACAGGCAAGCCGGCAGAGCAGGTTTCGTGCTTCTTTCTCCCGAAGGGGGCAAGATCGAATGCATGGTCCACTCGACTTCCCTACCACTAACAATGAAGCAAAGTATGAAGCTTTGTTGGCAGGACTTGATCTCGCCAAAGCAGCAGGGGCCGCAAGCGTGGTTCTTTATTGCGACTCTCAGGTCGTCACCAACCAAGTGAACGGGGATTACAAATGCAAGAGTGAAAGGATGAAGAAGTACCTGGAGCAAGTAAAGAGAAGGGTGGATGACCTACAGGCCAAGATCATCCAAATCCCCAGATGAGAGAATGAGCAAGCCGACCGCTTTGCCAAAGCCGCTTCAGCGAAACATATGATCGCCTTTGATAAAGTACTTTCTTTTGTTCAGCTTGCTCCACTAATAGATTCCATTGGTGTGCAAGAGATAGGTTCTGTAGACAACTGGACCACACCATTAGTCTCCTACTTTAAAAATGGCGTCCTACCAAACGGGAAGAAAGTCGCAAGAAAGCTGAAGGTCCAAGCAGCGCAATTCGTTTTAATAAAGGATGTCTTTTATAGAAGAGGTTTCTCCCACCCATACCTAAGGTGTTTGTGTCCTGAAGAAGCGGACTACGTTATGAGAGAAGTCCACGAAGGGATCTGCAAGAACCATTCAAAGTCACGGTCGTTGGCATACAAACTTGTTCGAGTGAGGTACTACTGGCCCACCATGCAGAAGGATGCTCAGACTTATGTCAAAGCCTGCAACAAGTGTCAAAGGTTCAACAATATCATTAGATAACCGCCCGAAGAATTGACTCCAATGACAGCCCCATGGTTGTTCGCTCAGTGGGGGTTAGACATCATGGGGCCATTCCCGTAGTAGTACGGCAGCTGAAGTTCCTCATAGTAGGCATAGACTACTTCACAAAATGGGTGGAAGCTGAAGCCTTGGCCACCATTACGGAGAAAAACGTGCAAATTTTGTCTAGAGACACATCGTATGCAGATTTGGGATCCCTAGAATCTTAGTCTCAAACAACGGGAAACAATTCAACAACGACTCCTTCCGGGATTTTTGCTCGCAGTTGGGGATTAGAAATCACTACTCCTCCCCCGCCCACCCTCAAGCTAACGAACAAGTAAAAGTTACAAACCGATCATTGCTCAAAATTATCAAGACTCGGCTCGAGGGGGCAAAGGGTATATGACCTGAAAAGCTGCCAAGCATACTATGGGCATACAGGACAACAACAAGAACACCTACAGGAGAGACACCGTTTCAGCTAACATACAAGAGTGAAGCAGTCATCCCAGCCGAGGTTGGACTCACAAGTTACAGGGTGGACAATCATAATGAAAGCAAGAATAACGAGGCTATGCGTCTATAACTCAATCTAATTGACGAAGTCAGGGCAACAGCCGAACAAAGACTCGCACGGTACCAGGACCGCATGGCCAAGCACTACAATTCCCGGGTCCGACAACGAGACTTTTAGGTTGGAGATCTTGTTCTAAGGAAAGTCATGGGCACTGCTAGAGACCCTACCCATAGGAAACTCAGCCCCAACTGGGAAGGACCTTACCGAATCATGTCATGGCAGAGGAAAGGCACCTACCACCTGGAGGCGTTGGACGAACGAAAACTACACCATCCATGGAACGTCGAGCACCTGCGAAAGTACCAGCAGTAGAGAAGATGGCATGGAGAGCAGCACCCTTTTATTTCTAGTTTACCATAGTTAATTTTAGCTATGCTCCTCAATTTTTCCATTTACTTTAGTTTTTGCTACAATACTCTTTTAAAGCCCAAAGGGCAGATCTTTTGTTCTTTAAAGTACTTTTTCTACGAATGTGTGGTTTATCATAATAAAAGGAGTTTATTCAGGAATGGCTAAGGTGTCTACCTAAGAGAAATCATTAAGTCCACAAAGAGCACAAATTTATCACAAAGTCCATAAAGTGGACGATTGCATCCCAGAAGGATGAAAAATCATTAAGTCCACAAAGAGGATGAATTTATTACTCAGTTCATAAAGTGGACGACTTTGTTAAAGTCCATAAAGTGGACGACTTCATCCCAGAACAATGAAAAATCATTAAGTCCACAAAGAGGATGAATTTATTACTAAGTCCATAAAGTGGACGACTTTGTTAAAGTCCATAAAGTGGACGACTTCATCCCAGAACAATGAAAAATCATTAAGTCCACAAAGAGGACGAATTTATTACTAAGTCCATAAAGTGGACGACTTCATCCTAGAAGGATGAAAAATCATTAAGTCCACAGAAAGGACGAATTTAGTACTAAGTCCATAAAGTGGACGAGTTCGTCAGTCCATAAAAGTGGACGAGTTTATGCTAAGTCCATAGAGTGGACGAGCTCATCAGTAGACGAGTTCATTAGTCCATAAAGTGGATGAGTTCACAAGTGGACGGATTAAGGTCCATAAAAAGATGACGAGTTCATCCTGTGGGAAGGAGTTAATGTTATAAAGTCCACAAATAGACGAGTTCGTAAAAACGAGAAAGAGGATGAGTTCATCGCTAAAATGGATGGCTTCATCATACACGGATGACTTATCTACAAGAACGACTTAACATGGCTTTATATGACCCATAATTTAGGTGGACAAATCCACAAGTAGACAGGTTCATAACTTAGTCAATAAAGATGACGGGTTCATCCCCTAAGGATAAGTTAAAAACTACAAAGTCCACAATCGGACAAGATACATCACACAGAGAAATTAAAGTCCACAAAGGAATAAGTTTCTTAGCCCCCAAAGTGAACGAGTCTATTGTAAAATTTATTGGCCCACAAATCAACTAGTTTGGAGCAGATGAAACAAAATTCTCAACTCAAGAAATAGACGAATTCACAAGGGCAAGAAAGGAACATACACACATATTGAAAGCAACGAATATAACATACCATAGAAAAAGCAGTGTTCTACAAATAGAGTCCAAAAAAAAAGGGCATTAAAACATTGTTCTAAAATTAGATTGAATTTACAAGGAAACAAAATGCAGGATTTAAGAGGCCAGGGGGTCTTGTGGGACCTTGTCGCCCTTGGAAGGAGGGTCTTGAGCTTCTTGAGTTAGAGTATTGGCCGATGGGGTCAAAAGAATGACAGGCTTGTCCACAGCAGCAGGCTGAGCAAGAACGACGCCATTATCCTCTGGATTCACCTCAGATTCAGTGAAGTCGTTGTCCTCTTCAAGAGTAGCGTCACTTGTAGGTGTCGACGGCAAGGGAGCATCCATTGAAACCTTAGACAAATCTAGGTGAGGGTAGACGAATTTGACCTATTTAAGGCAATCCTCAAACCCATCACTATAGTATTCGGCATAGGAATCAACAAATGTTTGCGACGCCTTGAATTCCTTCATGGCGTCAGCCTTGGCCATCTCCACCTGGCTTAAAAGGGCCGCCAACTCTTTTTCCGCCGTCTCCTTAGCCTCCTACTCTTTCTTCTTCTAACGACCCTCTTCCTCTAGCTTCTCCTTCAACTCTTTCACCTCTGGTTAAGGGTTCGGAGGGCCTCCTTATACTTTTTTTGCCTGTCAGTCATGTTCTTGATGCGCTTATGCAAGCGGGTGATCACCCCTTCTTTGGCAACACCCCTATCTTGCAATGCCTTCATACGAACGATTGCCTACAAAATAGGACTTCCGTCAGCTTTTAGGCATAAAAGAGAAATAAACAAAGAAACACAGGAAGAAGCATACCTAAGCAAGGTCAAAAAGACCCGACGCCCATTCCCTTAACAAAAAAGAACATGTCATTCCAATTCCTATTAGAATCAGGCATATCAAATACCAGCCTTAGCTCCTTCTTCCTTGTGGAGAAATGGTAAATTCCTTGGGATGAGACAATGTGTTGAGGACGATAACACCAGAAGAACTCGTCAAGAGTTAATTGACGGTTCCCTCCACTTAAACGACTCCACAAAATCTCAGCCCCAATGAATATCCTCCAAGCGTTGGGGGCAATTTGGCTGATGGACAAACCCAAAAAATTGGCCAACTAACTGTGAAGTGCCGTCAGAGGCAGTCTTAATCTTGCCGCGAACATGGCATCATACATGCCGATGTCCACAGTCTTCCCTGTATAACACTTCTCAAACTTTCTAGGAAGACGGATTAGGATGTTGTCCGGAATTTGGAAACGGGCACATAAATTTTTGAAAATCTTTTCCGACATCGTCGACAAAAAGTCATTAACTATCCATTCTTCAGGAAGAATGAAGGGATGGTCATCTCCTGGGCTCCCTGAGGTACTCTCTATGACCTCCTCGTCCCTGTCATTTTTGTCCCCGTCATTTTCATCCCCGTTCATCCTCGTCACTCTCTCTCCCTTCCTCCTCATCATCTTCTTTCTCACCCTCACTTACTACCTCATCTTTTTCTCCATAACTTTCCATTTCCTCGTCAGAAGGTTGGGCAGACGTTTCCCTCTCTGACGACCAGGAAAAGCCCTCCTCGGGCTCTTGACCTGATGGGAAGACCTCGTCGTAGCCCGCTCTTTCGTGGACTGACGACTGTTCACTCGTCGCTTCTCTAGACATCTGACTACCTACAAGCGACGGAGGTATTCTAAGAACCTAAGTTGACGACCTCTCTAAAAAATTTCACATTCAACTAAGATAAAAGTAAAAAATGAGAGGAAGTAAGAGTAAAAGTGACTTACCAAGTAAAGCAGATGGTTTCGTGAAAAGAGACGATCTCAGCAAAAGCAATAAAAGCACGATGGCGTGAGTAAAGTCTTTGAGGTGACGGGTTCTCTCTAATGATTAGAAAGAATGAAATAGGAGAAAATGATGAAGGAAACGGGATATATATAAGGAAGGATATGCACAGAAGACGAAGCAACACCTTCATCCAGAAGCTGAGCTAATGGGGTTACGCCACGTGTCCAAGCATTAAATAAAGGCTGCTCGAGGCAATCGCCCATACATGACTTTTTCTCTCTCCTAAGCAAAAGAAAATTAGATAATAAAGTTCGAACTCCATAACCCGTTAGCTTAAAGTGACGAAGCTATGGAGTAGGGGGCAACTGATATGAATAATATTGCAAATGAGTACTCATTGACGAAAAGGCATGGAGCGACGTACCAAACAGACCCGTCAGTCTTGCTTGAGGCCATTGACAGGTAACGATAGTAGGGAGTCTACAACTTGAAGCTGATGAGGTCGATTTAGGAGGATATTGAAAGTTGATGACACTAAAGGTATGCACAAGACTGACGACTCTGACATAACCTTACTTGGCCTCCACGCATGCGTATACAAGGAAATATCTTGTGCCCCACGCTTAGAAAGACTACTACAAGGAAAGGGTTCCGCAAAATACACTTATAATGACTCCTATAAGGAAAAGACTTCTAAACCAAGAAAAAGATGTCAACCCTCTACTACTATAAAAGCTCCAATACTCTCACTAATCAAGGTATGCATAATTCACCCCAGCTCTAGCACTCTAGAGTTGTGAGAGAAGTTCTAACTTAACCTTCGAAGGGTATTTGTCCGGCACCACACCGATGCTCTCTGCTAGGTCTTCTCTTTTTGTGTTGTGCAGGTGTTGTTTCGAGCACGTGAGGACCGTGTGACTCACTGTTGATTTTTCGACATCATCACTTACTATTCATAGGTTGTAAAAAAAAAAAAAAAAAAAAAAAAAAAAAAATTAATCTAGTGGTTGTGTGTGAAAAGAAAAAGATAGTGGGAGGAAAGAGAGAGAGAAAAATACTTTTTATTATTTCATTAGGTAGTTTATATTATTTTATTGGGTTGTTCACTTGATAAAATAGTTTTTTTTTCTTTTTTTCTTTTTTTTTTATAATTTCTTTGTTATAAAGGTAGATGTTTTATTCATACCAAACATCAGCCATAGACATGCACGTATGTTCACGGGCAAATTTCAGTTGAAGCCTAAGAAACATTAGTATTGGTCCGTTTAAAACTTTTTGTCTATTTTAAAATAATAATTTACTCTTTTTATTTTTTTACACAACTATTTTGCAAATGAGCATTGCATTCAATGATTATCTTTTCAATTTTCCAATTCACTGATTAAAAAATAGTAACCATAATGACATTTCATCTACCGTCTACCTAAGCAAGTCAAACAAATCAATTCAATTCAATTTATAAATTAATTTCTAATTATTTATTTTAAAAGGTAGGTGTTTCTGTTCACATTAAACATTATTCCTAAGTCATTACATAAGAATCTGTTCATGGAAGATTGTCTGTTGAAGCCTGCACCAGCATTGGGGTGTAAACACCCCCAACTGCTATTTTACTTACAACTTAAGACAGCGAAATTCCACTCCATTCGAGTTTGTAGACTTAAAGAAAATTGCAACCTATGAATAATAAGGTTACATATATACAACCTTACTATTCATAGGTTGTAAAAAAAAATAATAATAATAATTCTAGTGGTTGTGTGTGAAAAGAAAAAGATAGTGGGAGGAAAGAGAGAGAGAGAAAAGTACTTTTTATTATTTTATTAGGTAGTTTATATTATTTTATTAGGTTGTTCACTTGATAAAATAGTTTTTTTTTTCTTTTTTTAAATAATTTCTTTGTTATAAAGGCAGATGTTTTATTCATATCAAACATCAGCCATAGACATGCACGCATGTTCACGGGCAAATTTCAGTTGAAGCCTAAGAACATTAGTATTGGTCCGTTTAAAACTTTTTGTCTATTTTAAAATAATAATTTACTTTTTTATTTTTATTTTACACAACTATTTTGCAAATGAGCATTACATTCAATGATTATCTTTTCAATTTTCCAATTCACTGATTAAAAAATAGTAACCATAATGACATTTCATCTACCGTCTACCTAAGCAAGTCAAACAAATCAATTCAATTTAATTTATAAATTAATTTCTAATTATTTATTTTAAAAGGTAGGTGTTTTTGTTCACATTAAACATTAGTCCTAAGTCATTACATAAGAATCTGTTCATGGAAGATTGTCTGTTGAAGCCTGCACTAGCATTGGGGGGTAAACACTCCCCAATTGCTATTTTACAACTTAAGACAGCAAAATTCCACTCCATTCGGGTTTGTAGACTTAAAAAAAAATTGCAACCTATGAATAGTAAGGTTGCATATATACAACCTTACTATTCATAGGTTGTAAAAATAAATAAATAAATAAAATTTAATCTAGTGGTTGTGTGTAAAAAGAAAAAGATAGTGGGAGGAAAGAGAGAGAGAAAAATACTTATTATTATTTTATTAGGTAGTTTATAATATTTTATTGGGTTGTATGTAAAAATAAAAATTGGGATGTAAAGTGAGTTGTAAAATGAGTTAGTAAAATAGATAAAGTAATGTTTGAGAATGCAAAATATGTTTTTTTTTTTTTTTTTTTTTTTTTTTGCATTCCTAGATACTAGTTCTTAAGAGGTAAAATGTTTTCTCTCCACAACTGTATAGTATTTCTACTACTAATATTTTGATTCTTAACCCTTACCAGCTCCATTAATTCACAGCCCACCCCAGACACAACGATTGTTATGGATCGACTGGAACTGCCAACACCAATTACAATTCCAACCTCACAGCCCTCTTTGAATCTTTATCATCTAAAGCTTCCCAAAACTACAACTTCTACAACGAAAGCTTTAAGAGCATTAGTATTGGAGCTTGTAAATGGTATATGCTAGCGGATTTTAGCATCAAAATCATAAATGTGTACAAAAGTGTGCATTATCCGATATTGCAATCGTAAAAAAATTTACAATTGTGCTACAGTAGCATCTTATTTAGGCAACTTCTCTAGCAAGAACATTTAAACTTGCTTACATCTAAGTAACTTGTCCAACAAACTCATTTCTGCCCTCTTTTCTCATCTGGGCAAAAATGAGGAGAGAGATAAGTAAAAAGACTGCAATTTTTGGGAACCCACCCTAATAACTTCTGAAAATTTCAATTTTGTCCATCACCAAAATAAACACTTTAATTTTGATTTGGGGTATTAAGGTAAAATCATATATCTAAATTAAATATATTACTTTCTTTTCTTTTCTCTTCCCCCACTCTTTCCAAACATGTAAAAAGCAAGCATTATCTTTTTCATTTCTTTTCTATTCTTTTCCCTCTCTCTCTTCTCTTCTTTTCTCTTCCCCTCGTTTACAACCTAACACACTGTTAAGGAAAGGGGAGTTATTTAATTATAAACTTAGAGAGTACAGGGAAATCTAGAGTTCCCATTTGCAAAATATCCCATACGTAGTCAAATACGAAAGATGATGGACACTATCATATTCTTCCGAAGTCCGAACTGTTACTCTCATCCTTTTTTAACGAGGTCATACTTTCCAAACATTGCTAGTGTGGAATTCAACATAACATACTGTATTGACAATTTGGGTTTTTGACAAACCAAACAATCCCATACCTCATAGCATCCAGGTTCGATGCACCTTTTGAATTTTCGAAATTCAATGATGAAAAGGTGTCCTATAGTCCATATTCAATACTGACAATTTAGTTTTTAGAAAGGCGTCAATTTTGACATTATATATGATTTATTATAAAGAAAGTCACCTACAGTCAACCAAGCAATCAAACTATGAGTGCAATTTCTATTCTGATGGGGCGTAAAACCTCTTTTTACACACTCCAATCTAAGTATGCCACGTCAGTTTATTACAAAGTAAGAAATAGAACTTGACACACAGAATCAAGGCTCAATAACAAGCAACAACCATCTGCTTCTGCACTCTCTCTAATAGGACTAGACATGGCAAAACGGGCAGGCCGGGTTCGGGTTCGGGTCAATTGGATTACGAGTCGAGTCGGGTTGGGTCAGGTTGACCCATATTTTTCATATGAATTTTTTTTTATAAAGAAAACATGTATTTGCCATTTAGAAAGTCATGCAATAATTACTTGATTTAAAATACATTACTTTGAATTCACCACTTATATCAAGAATGAATTACACTTATTAATACTTATTTAATAATTTTAAAATTATACAAATCCTAACATTGCTATCTAAAACAAAATAACACAAAAATAAGTAAAAAAAATACACAAATTTTATTTCTACACAATATCAATATCCCAAAATATAAAACAAAATTACAAATGACTTATTGGATAATTCATTTGACAAATAATAAAAACATATAAGAAATTTACAATCTTGAAAATTAATTTTATAATCTATTGTCAATTGTGGTTGATACTCTATTTCAATTTGAGATATATATTAAAATTTGATTGTTTACTTATTTATACATGGTCTCTTTTATGAAAATCATATCATTGTTAAGCAACACACACTTTATGAAATATCATAATTTATTTTGAAAAGCCGTTTATTTTGGACATAAATTGTTAAAAAATAGGTCTAAGCATTCATAATTTATGTTAATTTGATACTTTGGATTCACTGTTTTCACACTTGTGAATATTTCTCACACATGTCTACAATTTTAAATCTATGTTTTTAACTGTACTATAATCAAATTATCTTGGCGTGTACATTGCTATTTGATATCTAAAAATCTTTACTCATTACAGAATGCTCAATCATTCATCTTTCAATTAATTTGTATATAGTTATGTAAATGTCTCAATTGTTTCCTTAAAGCTCACAACAAACAATTAAACCAATATTGTCTTAATTTTTTTTTTTACCAAAAAAAAAGTTTTAAAAAATGGTTCGGGTTCAGGTTGGGTCAGGTTGACCCGCAAAAAACACAGGTCAAGTCACGAGTCAACCCATTTTTGCTTCAAGTAAAAAAAATCTGGTTCAAGTCAAGTATTTTTCGAGTCGGGTCAAAAAATTCTGACCCGTTTTGCCATGTCTAAATAGGACCAGCCCCATTGAGAATATCCAGTAGTCGGCCAAGCTCCATCACTCCTGCCACCTGCAACCACCATTAGTGGCTTAGAAACTTGATTCTCTCTCTCACTAGCTTCCTTTCTCTCCGAATCACAAGAGCCCACTTCAACAACCAAATGGCACCCTAACACCAACCTATATAAGCTCACTTCAACAACCACTCCCTGAGCTGCCAATCCAGATTAAAAGCCAACTAAAAAATCAAAGATTTAAAAAATATATATATTATTGCTGGAATTGCCTTTTTTAGATTTGGTTTGTGGGTTTCGTTTTTCCCAACTTTTTTCATGTAATTGGTGGTGAAATTCAACCATGGAAAGATTGATGGCTTCAATTCTTATGGATTGAGAGATCAATAGTGTCTTAGGCAAGGTCCACATTGGGTTTGGAGGGTTGTCAACACTGCCCCTAAAGGCTCCTCCGTGGCTCACTTCCTCCACTGCTAGTTGTCCTCAACCTCCACTGGTCATAACCGAAGTTTCTCAACAACATCTCTGTTTAAGGAAGAAGTGGCGTGGGATTTAGTTTTCTGTATGAAGAGGGTTTGATTTGGTGCGGAAGTGATTAGTCTTTTATTTCCAAAAATATAACGTGGCATGTTATTATTGAAGGGCGTAAAAGTACCCCGGATTGAATTTATTCTCTCAAACTATTAAATCTAAAATAATTTTAAGTTTTTTGGTTTCCACAAACAAATTTGCAACTTTTGTTACAACTTTCTTAGGTGATAGATTAAAATTTGAAATTTGTGATCACTTTCACACATAATCCACAATGTTTTTTCTACCACATAAAGACAATTTTGAATAATTTTATACAGGAGAGCTTTCTTTCATAGAAGTTAAGAAAAAGTGAAGAGACGTTTTATGACGTATTCCGTTCTAATATACTCCTACTTGAAAAAATAATTTTTTTTTTTTTTTTTTTTTTTTTTTAAGGATCATAAAGGTAGATGATTTTATTCTATTTTAAACATCAGCCATAACATAAACATAAGCATAGACGAATTTCTGATAAATAAGTTAAAATGTTTTCTCTCCACAGCTCTAAAGACTTTCTTTTGATCTTATTTTCAGTCTGTGCGCTCAGCAGTTCAATTAATTCTCAGCCAACCTACAATTACCACTTTTGTTTCGATCAATCAAATGAAACCTTCAACGCCTATTACCAATCCAACCTCACGGTGCTGTTGGAGTTTTTATCCTCTAAAGCTTCCCAAAACTACAGCTTCTACAACGAAAGCTCTAATATTGGCATCTACGCCCTCTTCCTCTGCAGAGGTGATGTTTCTAATAGTACCTGCCAAACCTGTGTAAGCTACGCGATCCGAGATATCACAACTCGATGTCCATCCAACAAAAGTGCCATCATATGGTACGATCAGTGCATGTTACGCTACTCCGATCTTAATTTCTTTGGACAGGCACAGACATCGCCATTGTTCCTCATGTATAATACCCAGAATACGACTTCACCAGACCAAGCAAATTTGTTCGCACGTTCTCAGTTGAGCAGTCTAATAGAGGGTGCCAATAAAACAGACATGTTATTCTCGACTGCTGAACAGAAATTGACTATTGATGGTGGTACGTCTGTGACAGGCTATGGGTTGGTGCAGTGTACTAGAGATATCGATGGTGGTTCATGCGGAGAGTGTTTAAGCGTCTTGTTGGAAACAGGCCAAAAATGTTGCGAATCCAAAATTGGGTGGCGCATCTCCGGCCCGAATTGCTTTCTGAGGTATGAAGCCTACTCTTTCACTGAGCCACCACCACCACCTCCACAGCTGCAGCTGCCGCCATCCCAACCCGTGCCTGTAGCACCACAGCCGCTGCCTGATGATAATGGTAAAGACATGTTGATTTGGTATTTCATAAAAATCCTCCCCACATGTTTCATGTTTTGGACTTGATTAAATTGTTCTTTTACTTAGGTCAATTTGTAGATCAATCCTTCCCGTTTGGTTCACAGGATTCGAATTGTGATTTAGGATTAAAAGTTAAAAAATAATCAGAAACCTATTTTTGGGCGCGTTTCGGAATTAGGATTACTCTATTTGACAAACCAAACAATTCCAGATCATGGGATTAATAGTAGGTACTATAGTTTAGCAAGATGGTCGATCTAACATTACTAAGTCAGAGGAGTCAGTACCATGTTGTTGTATTCCCAAAATATAAAAAGTTATAATTCAATTAATTAATTAATTTTGTTACCGTTTGACATGGAGATAACAATTATCCAACTCATTTTAATGGAGCAGTTCTGTCTCCTGTGTTCTCAAAGACCAGGTGTAAACTGTAAAGTATTAGTATTAGATGATCGAATACTTTATATATATATTTATATATATATATATATATATATATATACACACACACACTATAAATAAAAAAACAGAGTACAAAGGATATATAATAGCAGTTTTAGAGTGTAATTGGGATAAAGAAGCTAAGGTAAAACATCCACTTAAACTCACAAACGTTGAATGTTTTAGTCTACAACTTGTAGAAGTTTTTCCTTATGTTTACTTCCAGTACTAAGATAGTTGTATTACATTCATCTGGCGAATTAAGTGCCATTCCCCATTTGATACAAAGGACCTTCATTAAATCCTTAATCTGTTGTCTCTGCTAATAAATGACAACAATAATAATAAGGGTTGCTAATAGATTTCACTTGGTTTATCTGTGACAGTTTGAGCAGCTTATGCCCTCGCATTAATTTATATATATATATATATATATATGATAAATTAAGGATTTTGATCTTAAGTAATTTTATCATACTCTTATTTGACAGAATATTTTAAGCATACGTAGGTAATTATTTTTTATGATGAGCAACAGGAGGAAAGAAGACAACCAAGACAGTAATCATTGCTATATCAACAATTGCATCAATCGCAGTAGTAGCTGCTCTCTTCGGTTTCTGGTTTTATAAATACTCTGGCGGGAGGAAACACGAAGAAGGTGGATTTAGTTTAGCCAATCTATTATAACCAATGATTCTTTTTTTCTATTAAAATTTGTGTTTTTAGATGGTTATTGATTATTTTAAAAATCTAATTTGTTACTTAGAGAGGGACACAAGCCAAGAAATTCCGTTACAAAGTAATTTTCCAAGGTTACGTTCAATACAATTAACGGACAGCGGAATGCATGTAAGGAATGTTGACGACAGTGGAGAAATGCTTTACTTCGATTTAAGTACCATACTGACTGCTACAAACAATTTCTCCGAAGTGAATAAGCTTGGAGAAGGTGGTTTTGGCCCAGTTTATAAGGTAACAATTTATAAATATTTTCTTTCATATGCAATTTTTAAAATTATTTGAACAATTGCAATTGAAATTAATACATAGCAACAGTAAATGTTAGGATCAATATCAACTAAATGATTGCATCATTTGATTTTAGGAGAATTGAACCATCATTGAACCTTTAGTGTTGTAACATGTAGCAGAGTATGTCTATTGTCTACCAATACTGTGTCAAAAGTTTTCATTGATAAAGAATGTTTAAAATGATTCCAGGGCTTGATAAATGGAAAGGAAACTGCAATTAAAAGGCTTTCAATGAAATCTAAACAAGGTCTTGAAGAGTTTAAGAATGAAGTGATTTTAATTGCAAAACTTCAACACAATAGTCTTGTGAGGCTCTTGGGATGCTGCTCAGAAGGAGATGAACAGATTCTAGTCTATGAATACATGGCCAACACTAGTCTTGATGCCTTTTTGTTTGGTTTGCTCTCTCTCTCTCTCTCTCTCTCTCTCACACACACACACACTTTGCACCATTAATTATAGGCCAATTCATGGCAAAATTTTCCCATGCGTGAGAATAAATCACCTTAATATTAAAATGTAGATCCGAAAAAATGTAAGGAACTAGATTGGGCTAAACGCATAAACATTGTCAATGGGATCGCTAAAGGCCTTCAATATCTACATGAAGACTCTCGGCTGAAAATCATCCATAGGGATATGAAAGCGAGTAATGTGCTTTTAGATGATGAGATGAACCCAAAGATATCAGATTTTGGCACTGCTAGGATGTTTGGGAGAAATCAAATAGAAGCCAACACAATCAGAATCGTGGGCACATAGTAAGCAATCCCTTGACTTCATCCTCATTTTAATTCTATAAATCATTGTTGCAGCTTTCTAAAGAAATTTTTCTGCACATGATCAAACTTAAGTTTGGCATTCTTGCATGCATGTTTTAGGAGATTTATGGTTCATTCCATCTCCATTTGCAACTCATTTTTCAAATAACATTTTTAGTAAACATTAAAATTTAGCATTGAATCAAACAAAAAACTCTAAAATTTCAATCATGATTTAAAGAAAGCACTGTAAGAACAAGGATTTGCAAAGGAAGAAAGCCACTTACCATGAGTCATGGTTTTGTCAAAGTACCTTATGCTCTTAGTGATACTACATAGTCTACATTAATTAGGACAACTTAGCCTTCATTCTCTTTTACAGTACTTGAAACCATATTGTATAATAATACACGTTTTTTTAATAGTGGATACATGGCACCAGAGTATGCAATGGAAGGGCTATTTTCAATAAAGTCTGATGTTTATAGCTTTGGAATTCTAATGCTTGAAATTATTAGTGGAAAAAGGAATAGTGGCTTTTATCATCCAGAGCGGGCACAAAGTCTTCCATCATATGTACGTCTCTCTTCCTTATCTATATCTTTAGCCAAAATTAACTTTTTGCTTGCTATTGTAAACTAAAGAAAAAAACACCAATAGGTATGGCGACTATGGAATGAAGGCAAAGGAGTGGAATTGATAGATCAGACCATAGTTGATACTTGTCCTATAAGTGAGGCTTTGAGATTGATCCATATTGCATTGTTATGTATTCAAGAAGATCCAAATGATAGACCTACCATGTCAAGGGTCCTTCTCATGCTTGCAAGCAAATCGATAAATCTTCCTCAGCCATTAGCTCCTCCATTTTCTGTAGGTAGGTTAATACTATCCGATCAATCTACAACTACTGGGACCGGAACGGGATTTGTCATATCTGACCAATCTTCAACAAGTGCTTCTGGCTAGTTAAGATATTAATTGGAGCATGCTATTCAACAAGTGTTTCATTTTCGTGCAAATGTGTCAGGTTAGGAACAATAGCAAGTGTACAACCATACCTTCTATTTTTGTACTTATTCTTACCATCTGTATATATTTGCATCCGCACCGGAATTACATTAAATTATTTTAACACATATACGGATATACCAAATTATGGAAAACAAAACACGAAGGAATAGAGATCTATCATGAAAGGAGGACCTTGTCATGTGATAAGACTTCTGATGAGAAATACACCTAATTTTGCTAAATGGATTGATGTATATGTAAGTAGCCTCAATAGTGAGATTTAATTTATAAGCATTTGGATGTAGGAAGACTTTCATTTGAGATATTTTGGACCTAGAACCCGACTTAGAATTCAGTTTCGGGGATGTGAATCTCATGATAAATCAAATGTTTGTAATCCATTTAAAATAAAATAAGGTTCTTCTACCTTGAACAAGTACCAAATCAAGGCAATTACATTGCCACCTACTTGGTAATAATGGTGGTTCACGTGAAATGGTAAACCCCCTAAACTTTTATGTTGTTGTACTGAGATTTCTTTAATTATTTTTCCACTAATTTGGTATAATAATTTTTGTTTTTTTGAGAGTTTCAAACCTATGGTGTCTCCTGATGGTAGTTTTTTATCATCAAATCAAAACACTAATCGGTTTTTGATGTAGGCGGAGATTAAATCTTAGATCTGTTATTCAACCATCAGAGACTTTACCAGTTAAGTTAACTGGAATCCACTTAGTACAATAACTTTGATACTATAGAAATAGATATTTCCATCCCTTAAATAGAGGAAAATTCATGTATGATTAATGCAAGTTACCATCTTCTAAAAAAAAATCTACCAAAATTACAGAAAATTGACGCAGTAGCACATAATTTAATGAAAAAAGAAAACATTAATATATTTTTTCTCTTACACACTATAGGATAATAACTAGTACACATAAAATACATGCCAATGTGGCGTGCAACTTATGTTTTCCCATCAAAAAAAAAAATCACTTATGTTTATTTCCCATCATTTATTTTGCTGCATGGAATTTTTTTTGTATGGATATGTGTGAATGTGTGATTCGGTTTGTCAAATGGATATTGCCCTGCTCTTTATACCAAATTTTCCGAAAGGATTGTCGACAGAGGATGAACTTGGGTCGAATTGTTGGAACCTGGTAGTAGTAGGCACTATAGGCACAGAGCTGGCAGTGGACCATGAGGAAGGGCTTAGGCCGCTTGGACAGGAGTCCCACACAAAAATGCGAAGCACTTGTTTTGATTTTGCACAATTCATAGATGCCCAAATAGTCATATACAAATTATTATATTAAATTTCACAAAATTCATATAACATGACCTCTATATAGCCTGTTTGTACTTTTTGTAGTGCCTTACACACATACTCCCTTGATTAATTTGTTTGTCCATCATATAATTCCTACATTTCAAGAAAAAAAATTTAATAAATTAGAAAATAAATCTTTTAACATACATGTTATCTAAAAAAAAATCTATAAAAGTTGATCAGTTTTTAAAATTATTTTTTTCTTAATTTGAACGAAAATAAAACAATTAGAAATTAGTTAACTACTGAATATTGGCTATTTAACTAAAATTAATGATATATTAATTAGAGGGAAAAGACTTGCAAAAAGAATTTAGTATAAGTAAGATGGAAGAAAGAGACTAGTCTACACTTTCCTTTGATTTTGAGAGTTCGCAGAAAGTCGCTTTAGATGATTCAGACTGTGGGCACATCTAGCAATTGTCCTTTGGCAATATGTCTAGTTTTTATGGTTTTTGGTGGAAAATGTGCCTCGATATACGATATTAGGTAAGTAGTAATTTTCCATCGACGGCATTAACGTATGCAGGTTTGGCCCATAAAGGCTGTAATTATCTTGCATGGACTCCTGCGAGGAAATCAGCTTCCCTATCTCTCTCATTAATCTATAGCATAAAACCATAGCTTTGGCCACGTTCTTGTTTTGGTCACTCAAATTGAGATATTTTAGTCTTTTTCATTTTTTTTTTTTTTCAAAGCTAAAATGCAAAATGCATATTTTAAATTTGGGGAAATTACACTTTACCACCCTAAACTATGCACTAGATTACACTTTGCACCCTAAACTATCTGACTGCACATTTTGCACCCTAAACTATCACGCTTATCACACTTTGCACCCTGTTGTTATTTTTGCCGTTATATTTAACAGAATTTTATTGCATGTGACAAGCACATGCTTCTTGCTTAGGTGGAACAAAGTTAAAAGACAAAAACACCCTTCTTCAAAATCAATTTAAACAAAACCTAAATTTTTTCACATCTCCCTTTGTCTCACGTTTCTGCCATCCTTTTCCCCAAATTCAGTTTCAAAATATTTAAATTGACCTCTCTAATTCCATAGCAGAATTCATTCACAGTACCCCATCCACCTTCCTGGTATTTCTTATACTATCTATAGCTTTCTAGTTATTAAAATAATTAAAAATCGCTGGTAAGGGGAGACTAGTCTGTACAACAACTGGTAAATTGGCCACAAATACATCAGTTTTTCCGCAACTCTGGCTGGTGGTGATGCATCTCGCGATGGAAAGCTCTATGAATTGAAGGTGAGCACAGCGTTTACCAAAAAAAAAAAAAAAGAAAAGAAAAGAAAAGAAGGTGAGCACGGCTAATGAGGCATAATTCCTATCTGCTGTGCCATTTGGGATTTACTATTTTAACTTCTTTTATACCATTTCGTCAGTGATGGAATTAAAAAGTATTGGATTGTATTTTATGAATTTGAGGAAGAGGATGGCAGACGTGTGAGACAGAGGGAGATGTAGAAAAATTTGGGTTTTGTTTTAATTAATTTTGAAGAATGGTGTTTCAGTCTTTTAACTTTGTTCCATCTAAGTAAGAAGCATGTGCATGTCACATGCAGTAAAATTCTGTTAAATATAACAGCAAAAATAACAACAGGGTGCAAAGTGTGATAAGTGTGATAGTTTAGAGTGCAAAGTATGCAATCGGATAATTTAGGGTGCAAAGTGTAATCTAGTGCATAGTTTAGGGTGGTAAAGTGTAATTTCCCCTTTAAATTTGGTTGAAATTCATTTTTGGACTTCTAATTTTACTTTTATTTAATTAAGTACTTTAAATGTCAAAATTATTCAATTAAGATCTTATCTATTCAATTTTGTTAAAATGTTGCCTATTATTATTATTATTATTATTATTTTGAAAAATAAGAAACCTAAATATTTTTGAGTATTTATCAATTCACTCGAGTAGTCGAGTGTGTGTAGTCTCTCTATCTCATACACACCGAATAATTATATAAAAAAATCTCTTAATAGGGAAAGTAAAAGGTTTCAAATTCAGAATCTAATGAAATATAATTTAAGAACCACTAAGGCAACCTCTTAAGGTTATTTTATTATTATTATTATTATTATAAACATTTATAATAATAAACATTTATAAGGTAAATGTTTTTATTTATATTAAACATTTATATTAGACATCAGCCATATAATATAAACACACACACATACATACATAAATATATATATATATATATATATATATGTTCACGGACGAAATTCTTTGAAGCCTAACGTAAGAGTTAAAATGTTTTCCCTGCACAACTCGAGAGCCTTTCTTTTAATATTATCTGCAGTATGTGCGCTTACCAGCTCCATTCATTCCCAGCCAACCTATAATGACCACATTTGTTTAGATCAATCGAATGAAACCTACAACACCTATTACCAATCCAACCTCACGGTGCTGTTGAAGTCGTTATCATCTAAAGCTTCCCAAAACTACAGCTTCTACAACGAAAGCTCAAGTATAGGCATCTACGCCCTCTTCCTCTGCAGAGGTGATGTTTCTAATAGTACCTGCCAAAGCTGTGTAAGCTACGCGACCCGAAATATCACAACTCAATGTCCATCTAACAAAACTGCTATCATATGGTTCGATCAGTGCATGTTACGCTACTCTGATGTTAATTTCTTTGGACAGACGCAGATATCGCCAATGTCGCTCATGTATAATACCCAGAATACTACTACACCTGAACTAACTAATTTTTACGCACTTGGTCTATTGTACGATCTAATAGATCGTGCCAAGGTAACTGATATGCTGTTCAAAAGTGATAGTCAGACAGTGCAGTTGAGTGATGGGTCCAAGATAAGTTATGGGTTGGTGCAGTGTACAAGAGATATCGATGGTCCTTCGTGTGGCCAGTGCTTAAGCAACTTGATGGATACAGCCGAGACATGTTGCCAAGCCAAGATAGGGTGGCGCATTTTAAGCCCAAGTTGCTTTCTGAGGTATGAGAACTACTCTTTCACTGAGCAGTCACCAGCAAAACCACTGCCGCTGCCACCAGCCCAATCCATGCCTGCAGCAACACTGCCGCCGACTGTTAATGGTAAGACATGTAGATTTGGTATTTTCATAGAAATCCTCCCCGTTTGGTGCACAGGATTCGAATTGGAATTTAAAATTAAAAATTAGCCGAGGTCTTTTGTTATTATTATTATTATTATTATTATCAGAATGGAGGTTGTTCTGGAATTTACCTATTTGACAAACAAAAATAATCCTAAAACTTAGAAAAAAATTTTGGCACTGAACTTCTTCTTTTCACATAAACGGTTGATCTAAATTTACTCTTTTTTTTTTTTTTCAAATAATTGATCAAAAATATTTTTTTAGAAGAATAATTTATCTAATTTAGTTAGTGAGCTTCAATATATTTTGTGAGACAAAGGAATATCAAATCGCTTTTGGTAAATATTAATGGGCTGTTTTGAAGAGTGGTGTCGAAAGGTGTTTCAGCAGGGAAGTTGAAAGTGGAGGCTTTGTTTGATTTGTGGATGGAAATTTTGGAAGTTTTGACTTTTGAGCAAAGTTTTGTTTTTTAGGGAAGATGAGAGTGGGTGAGAGGTAACAATACGTGAGATGGGGTCTATGAGAAATTATTGGTCGGAAATTGTCGCTTTATTAGAATCGTACAGAGCAGTAGGTGACGTGCTAGCAGCCAAGTATAATTATTATTTGTTGCGGGTCATTTTTTCATGTTCGTACACCTCAGACACGTGTCTTGATATTAGTAGACATCATCAAGTTGAGGCTTTTTGTTAAGAGAGAAGTTAGGTCTGACACCTTCACAGAATGGGCTTTTAGAGTCTCATTTTGCCGCGCCTCTACGTGCACCATTCCAATCCAAAGATGGGCTTGTTCTCTTCTACTTTTTCCGCTGAAAAGGTTGTTCTCCACTTTCTGTGAAATGAACATTACTCTACTTTCTGCTACGCCTCTCCACTTTCTGCTGAAGGAAGATTACTTCTTCACTTTCTGCAGGATGCTTTCTGTAGAAGGAATGTTAATTCTCCACTTTCTGCTGTGATTTACTCCATTTTCTGCTGCAGCTTTCTCCACTTTTTGCTGGAGGAAGATTACTTCTCCCCTTTCTGCAGGATGAGATTTACTCTACTTTCTCTACTATTACAATTCTGTACCAAAAAAAAAAAAAAAAAAAAACTAAAGTCCAAAGAAAGTGCTCATTAAGTAGATGTTAGTCCTCAACATATTCACAAATATACATATGCGTATGTATATTCACGTATACTTTATAAAATGGATTGGGCCACAAGGTTTTCGGTCCTAACTCTCATAGCCTTATTGCTTTAACCCAAGGGTGCACAAAACTGTGAGGTTTGGAACTCGAATCAAAGTGGCCGCGGTTTGAATATCTCTTCTCAAAAGATTCAGGTGAAATTGATTTTATGGGAGACAGGAAGTTCTCCTAGTGGTGCATGTCAATATTACTATTGTGCCATAATCTCTTTCTTTCCATGCGTTTTTCTGCGGAGTGTGCTGCTGCACTACTAGGTACTCTTCTCTACAAATTCTCAACTTTTCTCTTTGTATTTCTCTGCTATTTTTCTCTTTTCTCTCCATTCTCTCATGTGTATTTTTGTGTTGTTTCTTTTCTCTTTGTGGCAAAAATAGCCAAATAATACATTTTGGCAAACTATGTTGTAATCTACCACTATTTCAAAAATATGTAGGAATTTACCACTTTTTTGGTACTTGAATTTGGTAAAATCGAGTTTTTCATAGTATTCAAATTCTATAAACTCAAGTACTAGAATTAATTTTCAAAATTTTCCACAGTATATTTTTTCAAAGAACCTGAGTTTTTGAAACTTGAGTTTTACGACAGTAAACTCGAGTTTCAAAAAAGTGATAAATCCCTACATATTTCTAAAATAATAGTAGATTACTATTTTTTTTTGCTAAATAGTGGTAGTAGGCCACTTTTGCCCTCTTTGTGTTGTTCTCATTGTGTTTTTCTTCACTATGATATCTTCTCTTCTTTTTGAGTTCTCAGTTATGTTTTTTTCCCCATGAAAGAGGAATACCTGTATTTATATCCAAGTGTTTTCCTCTTGTGGTACATTAATCCATGGTTTTCCATTTTTCCCGCTGGGTTTCCTTTTGCCTTGGGTTTGGGATATTCTTTTCCCGTCGAGTCTTCTTTTTTCTCTGGGTTTGGGATTCGGCAGAGCAGGTAGTCGCTTCTCCTTTTCGCTGCTCAATGCCCATAATTTAAGGGTGTGTTTAATGCACTTGTACTTCTTCGTATTATGGGGCTCTCCCTTTCTTTTCTTTCTTTTTTTGTGGGAATGCTCAAAGCCTCCACATGGGTCATTCTGCAGAATCCCCTTTTAGTGGGCTTTTTTGTCATTGCTCTTCTTGGGCTTTCTCTACTAGGCTTGGGCCTATGACATGCACCTCGTGATAACCTGCAACTTCTCTTTTGGTATGAGTGTTTTTCCCAACATAAGCAACTCCCAAAGAGTTGTGGCAGATTATCACAACTATGATCATACTCCCTTCCACCAAATCACACCTCCCTGATTCCCTACAATGATAGGTCAAACCTCATTTGTATGTCTGGTATACAAATTGAGTGAACCCATTCGCCTACCTTGCATTACTCTTCAGTTCTTATTTTGCAGCTTTACACTTTAGAATTTCTCTGTTCTACGGTGTTGAACTTAGGATTCTCTTTCTGCCATGTTTGATATTTCCTTTTTGTAGCACTTAATATTTGGGAATTATTCCCTTCGTTTGTGGCATGATTTCCTCTAGTTTTCAGTGTATTTCTCTATTTTCTCATCTCTTCAATGGAATGAAATGTGAAGGTTCTAGATTCCTTCAGTATCTTCTAATTTCTTTCATTCAAATGGGTTGGGCCTTTTGGGCCTATTTCACATCATTCCCTTATACAAGGGTCTTGGGTCATTCATGGGCCCACTTATTCTCATATCCAATCATCCTTCGAGGCTTGGTCTGCTAGGCTTTGGGCCTTACCAATTAGCCCACAAAACGTGTAAAAAATTGGGAGCCAACATCATTATTATTATTATTATTATTGGAGAAATTACTCTTGGAATAATGTTATTATTGGTAGTAGCTTACTAATTTTTTTTCTACAAAAAACTTGCATACTCCCAGAGCAGTACTCCAAGCTCTGACAAAGGGAATGGGCCCCACACGTAGGACCCACCATAGGGCCCACCCCTTTTGTCATCTCGGAGTAGTGCTCCGATAGTAGGTAGGAATTACCCATTTTTTACTACTAGGATAAAAAATTATTTTTCAAATTCTCTATTCTACATGTTATTTATTTTAATACGATTTTTCATTCCATTATTATTGTTTCATATTTCTCACTCCTCACTCTATCTTCGTCCCTCTCTCTCTCTCTCTCTTAATTAGTTAATTAAACCTCATTCTAGGTTTTATTTCTTATGGATTTGGGTTTGGATTTGCTGTATACGTTGGTGTGGGTGCGATTATGGGTCCTCGTTAACAGGGAAGCTCTATTGTTTGGATTGGTGAGAGAAGCGGGAGGGAGAAATTAGTAAGAAAGAGCTAGGTTGGAGGAGAGAGAGAAGCCACCTCCGTTGGCGGTGATGGTTTAAGAACTGCTAGGGTGTAATTAGGAAAATGAAGCTAGGTGAACATCCACCGAAACTCACAAACATGATGTTTAGTCTACAACTTGTAGAATCTTTTCCTAATGTTTACTTTAGTACTTGCATTCCTATAGAGAATTAAGTGTCAATCCTCCTTTGCTAATAAATTTGATTTGTCTTTTTTTTTTTTTTTTTAATAAAATATATGAGATAGAATTTTATTCTAGTCTAATCTAAGTGTATGGATATAAGGCTCATTTCTGGAGACTTGAACCCTGACCCTTATCCCCCCACTTTTTGTGTTCCACTTTATATTCTATTAATCACAACTTGTCACGTATTTGGTTAACTTTCCTTATAAAGTAGCCAAAGTTTAAAATGGAAAAAAAAAAAATACAAATTCTTTATACCACTTTTTGTATTTCAATTTTTTTTTCCAACTACAATTTGTCATGTGTTTATTTTTATTTTTTTCATTTTAAACTTTGGCTATTTTATAAGGAAAGCTAAACAAATACAAGGTAATTTGATTTTTCTTACCTATGACAATTTAGGAAGTCTATGTCTTTGCATTTATTATTGATATACGTTAATTTTTTGTCTTGAGTTCTTTTAAGCAAACTTATTAGGATATATTGTATGATGAGCAATAGGCGAAAAGAAGGCAACAAAGATCGTAATCATTACTATATCATCAGTTGCATCAATTGCCATAGTTGCAGCTCTCTTGGGTTTCTGGTATTATTCATCCTTTGGCAGGAGGAAAAGACAAGGTAGATTTAGTTTAGCCAATCTATCAAAAATTCTAAACTAAAAATTTGTATTTCTAGATTGCCATTAATTTTTGTTTTATTTAATCTGTCACTCAGATGGAATTATAAGCCAAGAAATTTCGTTACGCCATAATTTAGCAGGTTTGTTTTCAATACACTTAATGGATAGTAGTATCTATGGAAATGACAATGACAACAGAGGAGAAATCTATTACTTCAACTTAATTACCGTACTGGCTGCTACAAACAATTTCTCTGATGCCAATAAGCTTGGAGAAGGTGGTTTCGGCCCAGTTTACAAGGTTAAAAGATTTAATTTTTAATGCATATGCATTTTTAGAAATTATTCTATCACTTTCATTAGAAATTAATATACAGCAACAGTTAGGATAGTTGACAACTAAAAGATTATTGTGATCATTTGGTTTTAGGACAATTAATCTATCAATGAACCTTGGTGTTGTAACTTGTAACATGTAGCAATATGTCTACCAATAGTGTGTGTCTGTGTGAGAAGTTTTCATTGATTAAGGAAGTTTAAAATGCTTCTAGGGCAAGTTGATTAATGGAAAGGAAATAGCAGTTAAAAGGCTTTCAATGAAATCCAAACAAGGTCTTGAAGAATTCAAGAATGAAGTGATTTTAATTGCAAAACTTCAACACAAGAATCTAGTGAGGCTCTTGGGATGTTGCTTAGAAGAAGATGAAAAGCTTCTAGTCTATGAATACATGGCCAACACTAGTCTCGATGCCTTCTTATTCGGTATACTCTCTATCTCTCTCACAAATACAAACTCACATTCACACACTAACAACACCCTTAATATTACAATGCACCATTAATTCATGAAAAAACTTTCCTATATATGATAATCAACACTGTACCCATAATATTACAATGCAGATCTAGACAAATGTAAGGTTCTAAATTGGGCTAAACGCACAAACATAGTCAATGGGATTGCTAAGGGCCTTCAATATCTACATGAGGACTCTCGGCTGAAAATCATCCATAGGGATATGAAAGCGAGTAATGTGTTGTTGGACGATGAGATGAACCCAAAGATATCAGATTTTGGTACCGCTAGAATTTTCGGGAGCAATCAAATACAAGCCAACACTATCAAAATCGTGGGTACATAGTAAGTAATCCCTTCACTGCTTCCACATTTTCATTCCATAAATCTTTGATATTGCTTTCTCAAGAAAAATTTTCAAGACATGATCAAACTTAAGTTTGGTCCCCTTGCATGCTTGTTTTGGGAGAATTCTGGCTCATTCCATTTGCACCTAATTGTTTTTCAAATAATGTTTTAGCACACATTAAATTTTAGCAGTAAATTCAAGTTGAAAACTTTGTAACTTCAATAGGAATTATTTATTTATTATTATTATTATTTTAAAAAGGAAAAAAGAACTCTAAGAACTAGGAATTGCAAACTAAGAAAGCTCACTTTCCATTAGTCATGGTTATGTCAATGTGACTTTTGCTCTTGATGATACTATTAAGGACAACTCTACCTCTATTCTCTTTTAGAGTAACTGAAATCATATTTTATCATGATGCAAACATACATATATATTTATGTTTATATTTTTTTCGATAGTGGATATATGGCACCAGAGTACGCAATGGAAGACCTATTTTCAATAAAGTCCGATGTTTATAGTTTCGGAATTCTAATGATGGAAATTGTAAGTGGAAAAAAGAACAGTGACTTCAATCATCTAGAGCATGCACATAGCCTTCTGTCATATGTACGTCTCTCTTCTCTGTATATTGAGCTTAAATTAAGTTTACGGTTATGACTGAACTAAAAGAAAAAATAAATACCAATAGGTATGGCAACTATGGAATGAAGGAAAAGGAGTGGAATTGATAGATCAGACCATAATTGATACTTGTCCTATAAGTGAGGCTCTAAGATTGATCCATATCGCATTGTTATGCGTTCAAGAAGATCCAAATGATAGACCTACAATGTCAAGGGTCATTCTCATGCTTGCAAGCAAATCAATAAATCTTCCTCAGCCATCAGCACCTCCATTTTCTGCTGATAGGTTAATCATATTTGATCAATCTTCAACAATTGCCACTGGAACTGCAACGGGATTGGTCACATCTGATCAATCTTCAACAAGTGCTTCTAGCTAGTGAAGAGATTAACCGGAGCATGCTATTCAACAAGTATTTCATTTTCGTACTAATAAACCCTACTTCTATTCCTGTACTAATAAATCCTACTTCTATTCCTGTACTAATTCTTACAGTTTAAATATATTTGTATCCGCACGGGAATTAGATTGAATTGCTACATATACCAAATTATGGAAAACGAAACACAAAGGAGTAGAGCTATATCATCAGAGATTTTGATGAGAAATATACCTAATGTATATGTAAGTAGCCTCTATACGGAGATTTAATTTCTATGCATTTGAATCTTTGAAGACCTTCATCTGGAGTTGGTTGGACCTTGAACCTGACTCATTATTCAAATTTTGATGGGGTCAAGGATGATTTAGTGATTTGTTATTAATTTTATTAGTTATCATGATTAACATTTACCGCATTAAGATTTGAGTGCATTGATAATGTTTGGACTTTGGGTAATTTTGAACGGTGGATTGAGAATGCTGCTATTGAAATTTTAGAGTGAATTAGCTTATGAGAATGTTGTAATTTTTGTTAGGTTGATTTATCAATTATAATGAATTGTGAATACCATTACGTGTTTGGTTCCTGAGAAAACAAAGGAAAATGTAACTTAGTCCTAGCATTATATATGTCTCGTTATTTCCACGCTTTGAATGTGATAGAGTTGCAACTGTAATTTTGTTTTTCTTTTGCTTAGTAGAGTACCATGTAAGCATCTCTGTCCATAAATTTAGAAATTTTGAATAGTGATTGCCATGTTGTTATTATGGAGGAAATTGTGTTTTTTTGTTCTTTTGTGATGATGTTAATACTCTTAGTGAACAAGTTTGAATTGTATAAGATTAAGTATTTAAATATTATCAACATGTAAATTTTAGCGATCTTGTTTATTAGTCTCTCATTTGTATTAAATCTAAACAGAAGACATACTGAGCAAAAGTCTTTTCTTCTTGACTCTACCGTTTGGAAGCCAGGTTCGACTGTGGGTTCTCAATACTCAATAGGAGTCCAATATCTTGGGCTTCATCAACTGATTGCATTGGTCTCACCTTGAAACTTCGCATGCACAACAGACACTCGCTCAATAGAATCATGAATCAGTAGCCCAATGCCTAAAGTTCAATTCTCCTAAAATCAAATTATCACAATAATGTTTTAGTTGTCATCGATCCTAACTGTTTGTGAGTATATGTTAATTTCAAATGCAAATGATCAAATTACTACTAAAAATGCATTAAAAAAATTAATTCATCTTTTAACCTTGTAAATTTGAATACAAATCTTCTATTTTATATGGAAAATACTTAGATATTCTCAAAGTATAGCAAATGGTGCTCCATACATGAATTTAATAAGTGAATTTCATCATGAATATGAGGGAAAAAAACACCATTCACCATATTCTGAAAGTACATAAAAATTACTAAAATTTAATGTTTCACTTTATATTCAACCAAATCATAAAAAAATAGACAAAGGATTAGTAATCCTCCTCCATACAAAATTACAAATACCTTTCTCAAAAAAAAAAAAAAAAAAAAAAAAAGTACTCCTCCATTGAAGGCATTAATTATTAAAGTAGTAATTGTCCTGCATGGACTCTAGCGAGGAAATTAACTTTCGCTATCGTGGCTTATCCTTTATTAGTCTACCGCAAATATTCAAAGGTAATCCTCCATCTACCTCTATTAGTATATTTAGGAGATTAGGGGTCTGTTTGGATAGAACTTATTTTGCTGAAACTGAAAACTGAAAACTTAAAACACTGTAGCAAAATAATTTTTAAATGTGTGAATAGTACCGTGGGACCCATTTTTAATGAAAAAGTTGATAAAAAGTGAAATTTGTGGGTCCGTAAACAGTGCACGAATACACTGTTCACGGACAAAAAGTCAACAAGTGCGGCTAAAAAAAAAAAAAAAAAAAAAAAAAAACTGAAACGCAGGAACGCAAAACGTAGACTCAAAAAAGCTCAATACAAACACACACTAGGTATACGTTTGAATTGCGTTTCTCCATGTTGCGTTTGCGTTTACCTTTCTGCTGCTTCTTCTTTCTTTTTCTTTTTTTTAATTTTTAATTTTTTTTTTTTTTTTATTGAGACTCATGTTTCATGTGGGACATGGTATTATTAGTGGGTCCCGTGCACTATGCACGGGAGCCACTACCTCTTTGACCAACAAATATTTCACTGAAATGTGTTATACCAGTGGGTCTCATGCACTATTCATAGGACTCACAAACTTCTTTTTTCAACAATTTTTTTCATTTAAAATAAGTCTCACGACACTATTCACACATTTAAAAATTATTTTGCTATCGTGTTTTCAATTTATTTTCAGTTTTTAACAAAATAAGCGGTATCTAAACGAACCATAAATTAGCATTTTTTTAATTTAGGAGATAAGATCAAATATTCAAAGCGTGTTCCAATAAAATTATTTATATATATTCAAAGCATGAGAAACCTATTGGTCAAGGCACAAACAATAATAGCGGTTTACTGCCGTCCTTTTTTTACGAATTCATATTTGATTTTTTGTTAATCCTTGATAGTACGGAATTCAAAGTAAGTTGGTGAGAAAGTTATTCTCTATAGTCTAAACCTTTATCTAATTAAATAAATTTAAAAAGTAAAAGTTTTGTAATTCAATTGTTTTGTAATTTTTGGTGATTTATGAAATCTAAGGTTCAAACCCCTCATGGTAATTATTGAATTATCAAAAAAATAAAATATAAAATATTCCTTGTACCTCATATTATTTTAAATGATTTAGAAACAAGTTGAGTCAATCATATTATAGGCCAGGTTCAAGTTGACCCATATATTTTCATGTGAAAGTTTTTTTTTTTTTTTTTTTGAAAAACATATATTTGTCATTTGATTATAAGTCATGCAGCAAATTACTTGATGTGAAATATATTAATTTAGATTTACTTATGTCAAAAAAAAGCTTAGATCAATAATTTATACTTGTTCATTAATAATAAAATAATACGAATTCCCACATATTTCTAACCAAAATTATAATCGTCCCAATTGATTTGAGTTAAACAATTTTGTTTGTATGTGGTTACAACTTAATAATAATGCATGCACTCTTTTTTAGAATTTGTAAAATCTTATTCTTGAATTTTATGTTTCTATTGAATTCTATGCAAGTTTAAACAATGAGCCAAAAAGCTGTTCATTTCTCGTTACAATTTCGTTGACACTGATTCATGAATATGCCTTATTTGGATGAGTATGAGCCCTGATAAAATATAACATTTCATCACCATATAAGTAGATACAAGCCTGAAAAAGCCACTAAATTTGAAGAAATTAAATTAAATCACATTTTAGTCAAAGAACATGGCAATTCTAAACCAAACTTTTATAAGTTACATCCCATAATATATTAACACTAATTCAAAAGGATAGCAACAACAACAATAATAGGTCTCTTCCTTTTAAAGCCCCTATTACATTGCCACGAAGCAAGGTATTTGTGAGATTATATGTCGGATTAAAAAAAAAAAAAAATCACTTTATTTTGTGAATTCACAAAAATGACATCTGATGACAGTTTTTTTTTTTTGTTTTTTGGGAAAAAAATATGTTTTTTTAAAATGGGTCGGATCAAAGCTCAATCCTTTTTAATATAATTCAAAAAAAATCAGGTTTAAGATGAGTATTTTTCTTCCAGGTTCAGGTTGGTTTCAATTTTGCCATGCATGTCTGCTTATAAAGAAAGTCATCTACGGTCAAAACAAGCAATCAAACTGCCAAATCTAAAATAATGATATCGGGAAGCTTTAGGGGCTGTTTGGTATGGTGTTTTGAGCAACAGTTTTCAATGTTTAAACAACATTATACACAATTCTACACAATTTTTAACCCACACGTATTTCCAAGAAATACAAACAATGTTACTAGAACAACATTACCAAACGACACCTTAATTTTTCCAGAAGCATGTAAGGAAAACTAACGTTCTAAATATGACTTCTTCTATTCTTCTAATATACTAATAAAGGTCGAAGTTTTCATTCATATTAAACAAATGTTTTATGACGAGATTTTCTGATTTTTATATAGGTAGATCGATGTTTTCATTCATATTAAATTAACGTTTTACATGACGAGATTTTCTGATTTTTATAAAGGTAGATATTTTCACTCATATTAAACATAAGAATATATGTTCATGGACGAATTTCTGTCGAAGCCATAGGAGTCAAAATGTTTTACCTCCTTCACAACACCACAGCCTTTCTGTTAATATTATGTGTAGTCTTTGCACTTTCCAGCTCCATTAATTCCCAGCCTGCAGCCTACGCTACCCACAGTTGTTTAGATCAATCAAATGAAACCGCCAACGCCGATTACAAATCCAACCTCACAGTCTTGTTGGAATCTCTATCATCAAAGGCTTCCCAAAACTACAGCTTCTACAACGAAAGCTCTAATATTGGCATCCACGGCCTCTACCTCTGCCGAGGTGATGTTTCTAATGAAACCTGCCAAATCTGTCTGAGCTATGCGACCCAAGATATCACAACTCGGTGTGCATCTAATAAATCTGCAATTATATGGTACGATAAATGCATGTTAAGGTATTCCAATGTTAGTTTCTTTGGAGTGGCATCGTGGTCACCAGCGATTATTGGCCAGAATACTGCTAACCAACCTGATTTTTACTCGCTTACTCTGTTGGATTCTCTAATAAAGCGTGTCAATGTAGATGAGAAGTTGTATGACACTGATAATCTGACAGTGATATTGAGCGGACAGTCCGTGATAAGTTATGGGTTGGTGCAGTGTACTAGAGATATCGATGGTGGTTTATGTGTCCAGTGCTTAAATGGCTTGATGGATTTAGCCAAAAATTGTTGCCAAGCCAAAATAGGGTGGCGAATTTTAGCCCCAAGTTGCAATCTGAGGTACGAGAACCAAAGTTTCACGGATCAACCACCAGCAACGCCGTTACAACCACCACCACCGCCCCAATCCGTGCCTCCAGCACCACAGCCGCCGCCTGGGAACGGTAAGTCATATAGATTTGGTATTTTCATGGAAATCTACTTCTCAATATTTTGGGCTTATTAAATTGTTCAATTATTATATATTACTCAGATTTTTTAAAGTTGTAATTTAATAAATTAATCTAATTCTTTTATCATTTGAA
This sequence comes from Quercus lobata, assembly GCF_001633185.2. NCBI lineage: Eukaryota > Viridiplantae > Streptophyta > Magnoliopsida > Fagales > Fagaceae > Quercus > Quercus lobata. The sequence goes on from NC_044908.1 coordinate 76,926,508, forward strand.
TGAAAATTTCAATGGACTTGGTTTAGATTTAATGTATTCAATGCACCAGACCTGATCAAATGGTGACATGTGTCCAAAAATGGACATGAGTTACCATCTCAACGGGTCCAGTGTCCAACAAGTCTAACCCAATTTCAAAATCTTATCGATATTATGTAGTATTAGTATTAGATGCGATTTTTTTCCTTAATCAAGCCATTCTTAAATAATTTATAAATTTACTAAATCTTATCTCATTCGATATTATATATTATATATTATATATTATATATTAGATGCTTTGATTTTTTTTTTCTTTTACCTTTTTTATCTAGAAAAAACTTCGAATGAGATAAGACTTGGCAAATTTAAAAATTATTTGAGAAAGGCCTGATTGGAGGGGAAACAGATTTTAATCAAAGGACTTAGGATCTGTTTGGTTGGAAGGATAGAAATTAAAGAGCGGATAGAAAAATGGGAAGATAGAAAAAATTTTATTTTTCTCTCATTTGTGTTTGATTGGGAGAGAGAAAAAGTGAAGGGATTGAAAATTTTTTGTTTGATTGAGAAAAAAAGTGAGAGAATAGAAAATATAATTTTTATAAATTGACACATATGCCCTTATTTAAAAAATTAGCTAGTTAAAAAAAACAAACAATAAAAAAAAATAATCACACTAAGTTTATTAAAAAAAAAAATTCAACCAACCGAAAAAACCAATCATGTCCAATTAAAAAACAAAAAAGCAAAACCACACCAAAAAAAAAAATTAAAAAAAAAAATCATGCCCAGTTCAAATAAAATAAAATAAAAACGAATTGGAGAAAATAAAATAAAAGGCAGCAGCACTGCGGTTAGAAACAATTAAACAAAGGCCACGCCCAGGTCCAGTTAGATTTTTTTTTTTTTTTTTTTTAAAGGAATAGGAAACAAAGGCAGGGCAGGCACTTACACAGTATACACACTGTGGGCCTGAATGGGCATTTTTGTCCAAAAAGTTTTACTAAATTTTCTCTCTCATTTTCTTCCCAATTTGGGAAGATAGTGTTTTGGTGAGCCAGGAGAAAAAATCCTTAGGCCCTGAAAAGCAAAGCAATACAAGAAGGAAAGAAATGCAAAAACAGAGAAAACATAAAATGAAGAATTTGATAAAATGGAATTCTTCTTCTTGATTACAACAATTCTGTTTACAAGCCCCAATAACCACCTCCGTAGAGTGTGGAATGAACCTAACAAACTCTAATGCAAACACCAAATGCTAACACGTGTATAGAGTAATTAGATGCTGACAAATGGACTTACATCAACAACTAACTCCACTCCTCACACCTAAATTAATCTACCCGCAGCTTAGCTAAAGTCAGAAAAACGTTGAATGTTTTAGTCTATAACTTGTAGAAGTTCTCCTCATGTTTACTTCAGAACTTGCATAGTTGCATTACATTCATCTAGCGAATCATTCCCCATTTGATTCTAAGGACCTTCATTAAATCCTTAATCTATTGTCTCTGCTAATTGATAAGGATGATAATAAGGGTTGCTAATAGATTTGATTTGGCTTATCTGTTAAGACTATTACAGTTTGGGCAGCTTCTTATGTCGTTTATTGTTATTGATATTATGATATATCAATGATTTGTGAACTTAAGTAATTTTAAGCATACTGAGGTTATATTATATGATGAGCAACAGGAGATGGAGGAAAGAAAACAACAAAGGCAGTAATCATTACCATATCATCAATTGTTGTAGTTGCAGCTCTTTTGGGTTTCTGGTATTTTTCATCCTCTCGCAAGAGGAAACACGAAGAAGGTAGATTTAATTTAATACATTGTGCTTGGTTTGGTATTTTTTTTTTTTTTAAATTGTGTTTTTAGATGGTCATTGATTTTTTTAAATGAAATTTGTTACTCAGAGAGCGACACAAGTCAAGTAATTCCGTTACAAAGGACACGTTCAATACACCTAACGAAAAGCAATATGCACGCAAGGGATGACGATAGTGGAGAAATGCAAAACTTTGATTTGAGTACCATATTGACTGCTACAAACAATTTCTCTGATTTGAATAAGCTTGGAGAAGGTGGTTTCGGCCCAGTTTACAAGGTTAAAAGACTCTTTATTTTTGCCATCTGCATGTTTGGAAATGATTTGATCATATCTTTTGAACTATCAGTGAACCTTAGTGTTGTAACATGTAGCAAAGTATGTATACCAATACTGAGTGATAAGTTTCCACAAATTAAGGATGTTTAAAATGCTTCCAGGGCAAGTTGATTGATGGAAAGGAAATAGCAGTTAAAAGGCTCTCAATGAAATCTAAACAAGGCCTTGAAGAGTTTAAGAACGAAGTGATTTTAATTGCAAAACTTCAGCATAAAAGTCTAGTGAGGCTCTTGGGATGCTGCTCGGAAGGACATGAACAAATTTTAGTTTATGAATACATGGTCAACACTAGTCTTGACGCCTTCTTGTTTGGTTTGCTCTCTCTCTCTCTCTCTCTCTCTCTCTCTCTCTCTCTCTCTCTCTCTCTCTCTCTCTCTCTCTCTCTCTCTCTCTCTCTCTCTCTCTCTCTCTCTCTCTCAATTTTAGCACCATTAATTATTGGCCAATTTATGTAAAAAGTTTTTCGACAACTTTAATATTAAAATGCAGATCCAAAAAAATGTAAGGAACTAGACTGGGCTAAACGCATAAACATTGTCAATGGGATTGCTAAGGGCCTTCAATATCTACATGAGGACTCTCGACTGAAAATCATCCATAGGGATATGAAAGCAAGTAATGTGTTGTTAGATGGTGAAATGAATCCAAAGATATCAGATTTTGGTACCGCTAGGATTTTCGGGAGCAATCAAATTGAAGCCAACACTATCAGAATCGTGGGTACATAGTAAGCAATCGTTTCAATTCATTTGAATTTTATTCCCACAAATCACTAATGTTACTTTCTGAGGAAAAATATTTAAGACACGATCAAACTTTGGCTTGTTTCCACTTGCATGCATGCTTTAGGAGAGTTATGGTTTTGCAATTCGTTTTTCAAATTATATTTTAGCACAAATTAAACCAATGAAATTAAGTGGAAAACTCTACAATTTCAATTATTAGAGTATTCACATCAAACTCTACAAGATTTTAGCCAAAGAACTTCACTTTTTACATCAGCCTCAATATTTAGTTCTCTACTCCATATAAATGCTATTTTTTTCTCCCTTAACTCTACCCAATTTTCAGCCAAAAAAAGACATAGCACTGTGTTGCACAAACTAGCCCAAACCACCACCTACCAAATTGCCACCCACACAAACCATTACAAACCCAATTCTCTTCAACCACCTGGAACGAAAATTTTCTTCTATTTTATCATTTTCGTAAGAAAATAAGATGGAAAAAACAAAAAGATTTTTTTTTTTTTAAAGTGACACATTAGAATTAGATCCACAAAGAAAGTCCCAAAACAGTGGCAATGATAATTTTCAAACACCCAATTGCCCTCCTATTCCTATTCTTGTCAATCTCCACATACCCATTTGTTAAAACTCATCATCATTAATTTGTGTCATTCCACCACATCTGACCCTAATCAAACTAGAAAGAACTTCTAAACTAGTTGATGATAATCTAACTAGAAAGAACTTCTAAACTAGTTGATGATCTGGACACCCTTTTGAGTCAATTACAAAACCCAGATTTGGGCACTAGTTTAGTGGAGCGATAGGTAGGTGAGAAAAGGGAGAGAGTGTCACAGATGAGGAGAGAGAGAGAGCTTTGGAATAAAAAAATAAATTTCCTTTTGACGTAGCAAGATACTATTCATTGTTAAATTTTTTGATAAAATGTTAAGGCTAATGTACGGTTATTTTAGTTGAGTTTAATCAATTTTTGTTGAGAAACTAGTTCACTAAGGCTGATATTAGTGCTATAATTTTAAAGAAAGCACTATAAGAACCATTGTTTTAAAAACCGGACTGGTCAAAGAATTAGAAAAGGATTTAGTTTTCAGTTTTTATTGGTTTTGACAGTTTTGCCAAAATGAATTAGGGTTCAGTTCCCAATTGAACCGACCAATTTGATCTGGTTTTTAAAACCATAATAAATAAATAAAATTGCAAAGTAAGGATGCCCAATTTCCATAAGTCATGGTTATATCAAAGTGACTTATGCTCTAATGCTATACATAATAAATAAATAAATAACTCTTATGCTATCATAGTATATTTAGGACAACTCTTCCTTCATTCTCTTTTATAGTTTTTGAAATCAAACTTTATAATAATACGTTTTTTTCTCTTTTTGAATAGCGGATACATGGCACCAGAGTATGCAATGGAGGGACTATTTTCAATAAAGTCTGATGTTTATAGCTTTGGAATTCTAATGCTAGAAATTGTTAGTGGAAAAAAGAATAGTGGCTTTTATCATCTAGAGCGTGCACAAAGTCTTCCATCATATGTACGTATTTCTTCCTCATATGTATATTGTGCTCCAATTAAGTTTACACTTATTATTGTAAAACTTAAAAAATAATAATTTACCAATAGGTATGGCGACTATGGAATGAAGGCAAAGGACTGGAGTTGATAGATAAGACTATAGTTGATAGTTGTCCCACAAGTGAGGCTTTGAGATTGATCCATATCGCATTGTTATGTGTTCAAGAAGATCCAAATGATAGACCTACCATGTCAAGGGTCATTTTGATGCTTGCAAGTAAATCGATAAATCTTCCTCAGCCCTCGGCACCTCCATTTTCTGTAGATAGGTTAATCATGTCTGATAAATCTTCAATTGGCACTGGAATGGAATCTGTCATATCTGATCAATCTTCAACAAGTGCTTCTAGTTAGTGAATAGATTAACTGGAGCATGCTATTCATGATGTAGTGAGGTTTTGGAACAATAGCACTTGTACAAACATACGTTCTATTTTTGTACTTATTCTTACCATCTATATATATTTGTAGAGTCTGAATTTGGTAAAGATGGAGTGTAAAACTCATGTTTTGCACCATCCAATAAGTGATTGCCACGTCAGCATTTTACTTAAAATTCAATACATCCTACCACACCAAATAAAATTTTAATAAATTCCCAATTTAGTTGGATTTATATATGGGTATTAGAATTGATTAGGTGTGGTTGTACTTATTCTTAAATATGTAATAAGATGATGTAGCTGTAAACACAAAATTTCTCAATTGTAGATAATCAGACAATTAAAAAGAAATATGGTTTGCAAATATAAATTTGTATTGATGAATAATGAGTACAATCTCTATTTCAATTCTTTTACAAAAGAATACCCTCTGATTCTATCTTCTTTGAACTTGACTCGAACAAGAGATCTTCTTGACTTTGGTTGGTAGATGGATTGAACGGTCTTCACAACAAATCTCTAGCTTTGAGCTTATTAGAGATTTATTGTTCTTCAAGTCTTCGAATGTGAAGGCTCTAGGGTTGAAGTTCTTCGGGACTTTAGAGGCTTGATCTGTTGAGCTTCAAAGATTTGGGTTTGTTGAGGTTTATGGAGGCTTTTTAGCTTAATTCCAATAGAACTTCAAAGAACTCGAACAATAGATCTTCTTGACTTTGGTTGCAAGATGGATTGAATGATCTTCTCAACGAATCTCTAGCCTTGAGCTTGATAGAGATTTGTTGATCTTCAAGTTCTTCAAGCCCTTTGAATGTTCTTCAAGTTCTTCAAAAATGCTTCAAGCTTTTCAAAGATTCTTGAGACAGAATTTCTCCAGAGCTTGGACCCTTTGAAAACTTGGTCTCGAAAATGAGAGGAGATGTCCTCTATTTATAGTGATTTTAGAGGATAAACTCCACTTCGAATTTATATACTTGAAAGTATGTAGTAGACTTTTGATTGGCTCAAATTCTTCTTAGAGATAATTATCTCTATTTATCTATTTTGATAAATATCATATTTTGATAAAGATAATAATCAATAAAGATAAATAATTATCTCTATTTAATTTATTTTAATAAAGATAATTATCTATCAATTTTGAATAGAAAATTTATCTTTATTTTATTTATTTATAAAGATAATTATTCATAAATTTTGAATAGGAAATTTATCTTTATCTTGTGGGCCAAATGACATGTGGCGAATTTCAACATGTCAATGTAATATCAATTTGGATGACACATGTCATCATGTAGTTTAATTAATTTAATGACATTAATTTGAAATTTGCCACTAAATTTTGATGTGGCATTTTATGATTGGCTTAAAATTTTTGCCTCCTACAGTAGCATATTGGGATTGGAAGAGTAAACATGAGTTTTACACCACGTCCTTGCAGAACTTAATCTCATATTTGCTTCCACTCAGGAATTAGATTGAATTAGCACATATACCAAATTAAGGAAAACAAAACACGAAGGAATAGAGATCTATCATCAAAGGAGGACTGAATCATATATGTGATAAGACTTCTAATTAGAAATACATCTAAATTTGCTAGATGCTTTGATGTATATGTAAGCTAGCCTCAATAGTGAATTTTAATTTATTTGCATTTGAACACAGGAAGATTTTTTTTTTTCATCTTGAGATTTTTTGGGACTAGACCCATATTATGATTCAGTTTCATATATGTGAATCTTATGTTAAATCAAATGTTTGTAATAACCATTTTCAGATATGTCAATCTTATGTTAAATCAATTATATTACCACCTATTCGGTGATAATGTTGGTCCAAATGAAATGTCTAAACCTGAAATATGGTCATAATAATAAATAAAAGGGTAAATTGCCAAGAACTTTGTATTTAGGGGTGTCCACGGGTTGGTCCGGGTCCAGTTTGTGCCCAACTCGCGACCAACCCGACAAAATCGGGTGGTGGAAGTTCAGATCCGCCGCCGACTGACAAGAGAGTCAAATTGAAGTGGTCAAATCAGCATCGGAAAGCGGTCGGGCACGGTCAGGTCGTCCATAGTGGAAAAATCTTTCAAAATCTTTTTTTCAGTCAAAAAATCGCCAAATCTGGCGGAGATCTCACTGGATCTGGTGAGATCTCGCTAAATCTGGTGAGATTTCCACTAGATCTGGCTAAGATCTCCCAAAATCCGGCATAAATCTTGTTGGATCTCAAGTAATTTGACCAAAAACTCACTAGAAAAAGCTTGAATCACCGGATTTTTGTAAGTCTTCGGTTGGGTCATTGAGGCGAGTTTTAAAGGAGAGAACCCGCCAACCGACCCACCAAACTCGGTTTCTGGGCTTTGTAACTCGCCGCCGACCATCGGAGCTCACGGATCAATCGTGGGTGGGTTGGTTCTAATCGGGTCTGGTCGGTTGGATCGGGTCCGAGTCTGAGTGGACACCCCTACTTATGGTTGAATTGACACCTTCAAATGCACAAAATGTTGACAATTTAAGAGGGGAAAAGAAAGTATTCGAATTATAAAATTAGTAATATATTGTAATTATCTTAAAAAATAAAAAAAGTTAAACTGCACAACAATCCCTGAACATTTATGTCTTTGCACTAAAATTATTTTCATTTATTTTTTTCACTAATTTGTTTCAACTTTGATCAAATACTAAACAGACCTTTCAATCAATGCCACGGAACATTGACACAGCAGCACAGAATTTAATATAAAAAATCAAAATTATTATATTCTTCCTCTTATGATAAATTTTCTGAAGGATCCGTGGCCGTAGGATGAACTCGGGTCTGATTGTTTGTAGTAGTAGCCTAGTAGGCACCTAGTTGCAAGGGCAACTAAGGTCTCCTTGAGAACGGTCAAGCCTTCCTAACCTGTGTTTAGGCTCGAGGTTTTCTATTCCTTTTTCTCCTGTTCTTTTTCTTCATCTGTAGCCATCCCCTTTTCATCATCTCTTACGAGTTTCTTCTCTTCTTTATTATATATTATCAAACAATCCCCCTTTTATCTTTCTCCACCTACTACGTTGACCATCAAAGTTCCTTGCTGCTAATTTCTTCTTGAAAATTTCTGACCATAGTTATTACCTTTACCTAATCGGCAAAACCCTTTTCCATCCCTAAATTTATTCCCTTTTCTTGCTAAAAGTCAATTGTGCTAGTGGGCAAGGGGCTCCACCCCTTAACCACTTTATTATCTCTATGGAAGATCAGTCAATGTCAGTGGAAGATTTAACAGATAAAACAAGGAAACTCAGATGCACGGGTAAAGCTGTGAAGTTAAAAGCTAGTGAAAAGGCTATTGAAGAACTATTCAGTACAGGCCTGGTAGGAAAGCTCCTAGCAGACAGAAACATCAACAAAAATGCAGTGAAGGCTATTATTCTGAAAGTATGGAGGACTTCCAAGGGTGTGCAGATTGTAGATCTAAAGGAAAATATTTTTGTGTTCAAGTTTGCTTGTGAAGGTGATAAAAAGAGGATCCTAGAGCTGGGGCCTTGGAATATTGAAGGGTTTCCTCTTATCCTTAAACAATGGCATCAAAATATGTCAGTTGATGATTTGGATTTTTCAAGTATCCCTTTATGGGTTCAAATACACGGTCTCCACATTGAGTATATGTCAAAGGAAAATGCAGAGGAGATTGGTGCTCTAGTGGGAGAAGTGTTAGAAGTGGATTTTACTGGTAGTGGAGGTGTGTGTATGAGCAAATTTTTAAGGGTGAAGGTTGTGCTAAAGGTGGAGGATCCTCTGTTGAGTGGTTTTTTTCTGGACAGAAACACACAACCGAATCTGTGGATTCGGTTTAAATATGAGAGAATTGTTGAATTTTGTTTCAAATGTGGAAGGTTGGGTCATTTAAAAGCAAGATGTCTTTGGGCAGATGCAGAGGTGAAATCAAATTCCAAGGATCCGTTTGGATTTGGGCCATGGCTAAAGGCAGAAGCAGCTAGTAATAGAGCTTCAAGGTGGGTGGAGTTCATAGCTGATAGTAATCAAGCTAGTGAAGAGGATGATGTGAGAAGGAAGGAGGCAGGCATCCAGGAGCAAGAAGAGAGTAGAGTTTACGCGCTACAAGATGTGGGAACCAAGGAAACTCAAGCAGTGAGTTCGAGGTAAAATCTAGCAAGATTCGGAAATGTGGCTGATTCTATCACTTCAAAACACATCTTTCTAAGCAAAGTCCCTAACTATCCCACCACATCCCAACCAGATAATCATCCAAATAGCTCTGAACTCACAAATAAAATCCCACTTTCCCCTATGGAAACTGACTGTCCAGTTGTAACAAAACTAGTCCTACCTACTCAATCAATGTCCAGTACAAATTCTGAAGGCTCTAGAATACAACAAGAATTATCCCCATCCAAAGAATATCAACCTCCTTTGGGTGATTCGGGTCCTAGTGATCCTTCTTTGCTTATTGGGCTTTCTAAGACCCAAAATAATGTGCTGTCATGGACAGCATATTACAATGAAGGTGAGAAATCAGTTATGGAGTCATCCAAGGCCCAAAGTAACATGGAGTTAAGTCAAATAGAGGTATTTAATCGTGGGAAAAGGAAATTGGAGGAAGAGGAGAGCCCAGCTAATTTGAGAGCTCTTAAACTGACCAAAGTGGGCTCTGGCCTTCTCAAATTAGAGTCACAGCCCAATGTTTTTAATCAAATAAGCCAGATGAAAACCACGGGGAGAGTCAAGGCTCACAGAAAGAAGAAGATTAAGGATCTTGCCAGAGAACATGCAGCTCTTGTGCCCTGTAAATCTTCCCATGAGGTAAATTTTGTTAATCATGTTTCTGTGATTGATGATGTATCCCTTAAATCCAAAATGGCTGAGGAGGCGGGCCTACACATGCCCCCAATGCAGCCATGATTACTCTATCCTGGAATTGTCGTGGCTTGGCTCAGGCCATGGCAAAAAGGACTCTCCGAGCCTTAATAAGGGATATTGGGCCTGATGTGATTTTCCTATCTGAAACTAAAATTCCCATTAGTAAATGCAGTAGCTTTTTGATGTCTTTGGGTTTCTATAATATAGATTCTGTTGATCCTAGAGGAAAGAAAGGCGGGCTTGTGGTGGGTTGGAAAAATGGTATTGATATAGAAATTACTTTCAAATGCTGTAATATGATTAATGGTTTGGTTTTCTCAGACCCTTTGAATGAGCCATGGCTTATTTCTTTTGTGTATATCCCTCCAAATAGGAATAATAGAGGTCCCTTTTGGGAAGCAGTAGAAAAGGTTGGTGAGGCTTTTGGGGGAGGTTGGTTATGTATTGGAGATTTCAATCATGTTTTCTCCCAGTCGGATAAAAAAGGGGGTAAACCGGTGGCTAGCTCATCTAGTGGTGGCCCGAATGAGGTTATTGAAAAGAATGGGCTCATTGATATCAATTTCTCGGGCAATCCTTATACCTGGTCTAATGGGAGGGAGGGATTAGCAAATATTAAAGAAAGGTTGGATAGAGCATTTGCGAATGAGAGATGGAGGTTGATTTTTCCAAGAGCTGCTGTTCTTAATTTACCTTATTCAAGCTCTGATCATTCCCCCATAGTTTTATTTACTGAAGGAGAGCAGCGATCAGTTAAACGGCCTTTTAAATTTGAAGAGGTGTGGACCAGGGCTGAGTCTAGTTGGTTTGTAGTTGAGAAAGCTTGGAATGTTATTTTTCAAGGTTCCCCGTTGTTTAAATTTTGCCAAAAGCTCAAAGAGGCGAAAAAAGAATTCAGAATATGGAATAGGGAGTGGTTTGGGAATATTCATCAAAACATTAAGAAATGTTGGGAGAATCTGAGATGTATTCAAGGTGAAGATCCAACTCAAGAAAATTTAAGTAAAGAAGCGGGCATTAATATGGAGCTTCAAGAATGGCTCCAAAGGGAGGAAACTTTATGGAGGCAAAAGGCTAGAATAAAGTGGTTGTCAGCAGCTGATCTGAATACCAAATTCTTCCATCTCACCACCATAATTAGAAGGGGCAAGAATGCAATTGATTTTATCAAAAACCAGCAAGGTTCTTGGATCTCGGGGAGAGAGGAGATTGGAAGATGCTTTGAAAGTTTTTTTAGAAATCTGTTTGAAACGTCTAACCCCTCAATTCCTGATAACATGGAAAATTTGCTATGTCCAAGCTTGTCTGAGGAGGATATTCAGATGCTTACAAAAATCCCGACTCCAAAGGAGATTAAAGATGTTGTCTTTAGCATGAATTCTAATAAGGCACCAGGCCCAGATGGAATGTCAGCCCACTTCTACAAGTTTTACTGGAATATAATAGGAGGAGATGTTATTGAAGCTATCTCTATCTTTTTCCAAAAAGGGTACATGTTGAGAGAAATAAACCATTCCTTCATTGTTCTCATTCCTAAAGGGAATAATGCTACAATGGTTTCCCAATTCAAACCAATAAGTTTATGTAATGTTTTGTATAAGATCATATCCAAGTTGTTGGACAACAGATTAAAGCTGGTTCTTCCTAAGCTAATTTCTCCATGGCAAACAGCCTTTATTCCAGGAAGGAAAATTCAAGAGAATACCTTTTTAGCTCAAGAAATTATCCATGACATGAAGAAGAAAAGTGGGAAAAAAGGTTGGATGGGATTAAAAATAGATATGGAGAAAGCGTATGATCGATTGGAGTGGTGTTTCCTCGAGAAAGTTCTTCATGGTTTTGGGTTTCCAAGTATATGGATTCAGTGGGTAATGCAGTGTGTTACTACAACATCATTTTCAATTCTTCTTAATGGCAGCCCTTTTAGCTTCTTCAAGCCTAAGAGAGGGTTGAGACGAGGTGATCCTCTCTCTCCCTTTTTATTTATCCTTGTAGCTGAAATCCTTGCTAGACTTATTGAGAGAGAAGCAGTAAATAACAAAATTATTGGATATAAATTAGCTCTTGATCTGATGCCAATTACCCATCTCCAATTTGCAGATGATTTGTTTATCTTTGCTCAAGCAGATGTGGAGAACATGAGGAGTATCAAAGCATGTATAGACACTTATTCTGATTGGTCTGGTCAAAAGGTGAATTTCTGGAAGTCAGTGATAATTTTCAGCAAAAACGTGAACCAAGGAGTAAGAACTCAATTGGCAAATTATATTGGAATACAGTGGTCCAATAGAAAAGAAAAATACCTAGGCATTCCTATGGCTTCAGGTAAAGACAAGAGAGCTGCTTCTGAGGAGATTATTAATAAAGTGAGGCAAAGGTTGCAGGGTTGGAAGATGAAGACTCTATCTCAAGCAGGTAGAACTACTCTAATTTCTTCTGTGGCTTCCTCTATTCCATCCTATCAAGCTTCATCACTACTCCTTCCAAAACAAGCTTGTAAGAAATTGGATGCCATGAATAGAAATTTCTGGTGGGGTTTTAAAGAGGAAAATAAAAAGGGTTGCTGCCTCAAGAGTTGGGATTCAATTTGTACCCCAAAATGTGTTGGTGGGCTTGGCATCAAGAAAACAGAAGATATGAACAAAGCCTTAGTAGCAAAAATGAATTGGGAGGTTGCAAGCAATGCTGATAAGATGTGGGTCAGAGTGTTCAATAAGAAATATGTAAGAAGTAAAAAGTTTATGAGAATGTCTGTGTCAAAAGTAGCGTCATGGTCTTGTCAAAGTATTTTCGGTGGTAGAGAAGTGATTAAAAAAGGTCTATGCCACAAGATAGGTAATGGTTTGAACACTTGGATATGGGAAGACCCATGTATTCCAAATGAGCCTAGCTTAACCCCTCAAGTTCGAAGTGGAGCTACCCGAGAAGCTTATTTAGTGGCTGACTTGTTGGATCAGGACTCAAGACAATGGGATAGGGGTTTACTTTCAGATCTTTTTGAGTCATTAACAGTCAATAGAATCCTCAACATTCACCTCTCTCAACAATCAGTCAATGATCAAGTTTTTTGGTGCTTGAATCCCTCAGGTGAATTTTCTGTGAAATCGGCTTATAATGCTATTAGAACTCCATCTTCTATCTCTCATCCTGTGATGCAAGTTATGGACTGGAAGGTTTTGTGGAAGATGAAAATTCATGCTAGGCTTAAAAACTTGTTGTGGAAATTGGCTTGGGAAATTCTCCCTACAGCTTCAATTCTTAATAGAAGGTTTACCCTCCCATCAATTGAGTGCCACTTGTGTGGAAAGTCTCCAGAATCTTTGGAACATTTATTTTTGCAATGTGACTAGGTAGCTCAAGTTTGGCTCCTAAGCCCATGGCCGTTGAGGCTAAATACTTTGGATTCTATTTCCATTGTAGATTGGGTGAAGTTGATTATTAACCCAAAATCTTTCCTGGCTCTAGATGATGAAGCTTCTAAAGAGTTCCAACTATTTGCAGCTATTATGTGTGATCATGTTTGGATGTGCAGGAATAAAGCTCGGGTGGAGGGAATCAAAATGGCCCCTATTGAGCTTGCTAGGCAAGTGTGTAATTCCTTTGAGAATCACAAGCAAGCTTGGTAGTTGGAGTATAAAAATTCCTCTAAGGAGTTTACTTGGACACCGCCTCCTCCTAGTTGGATAAAATTGAATTTTGATGCTGCAATTAGAGAAGGAAAAACCTCAGTGGCAGTAGTAGGTAGAGATCAGGAAGGCTTCTGTGTTGCTGCATGGGCAGAGCAAAGAATTTCAGGCAGTCCGTTATTTGGTGAGGCTAGTGCAGCCTTGTTGGCTATTCAAAAAGCAGCTGATGCAGGTTTTAAGAAAGTTGTGATAGAAGGTGATGCTTGGAATGTTATAGAACCTCTGAGAAATCAAGTGGCAGTGCCTCATTGGAGCATTAAGACTGTGGTGGAGGATATTTTGTTTTTAGCTAAAGGCTTTGATAATATAAATTTTTCTTTTGTTTGTAGGGAAGGTAATGAAGCAGCCCATCTATTAGCTGGATGGGCTGCCCTTTTGAATTGGAATGGGCCAGTACCCATCTCTAATCTGTCGCCTTTGATTAGTCAAGCTATGGATCGAGATGGTCACAGGCCCAATCTGGATTGTATCTCTTTGTTTTGCAAGAAATAAAGTATTTATTCAGCAAAAAAAAAAAAAAAAAAGTAGCCTAGTAGGCACAGAACTGGCAGTGGAACCAACACGCGAGTACTACTCGCCGCTACCTTCAGCGGGCATAATCGGGGTCAACAAAGCTAGTCTTCGGGTCAACAAATATATATATATATATATATATACATTTGTTGACGGAATGAAATTTGTTGTATCATATTGCTGAAAAAAGAAGTTCAGGTGGTCTTAGCATAATTTACTCTTAAAAAAATTAAATTTAACATGTGCTGAGATTTTTATTTTTTATTTTATTTAGAAGAATATGCGTAGAATTAATTAATTGATAAAAGCATTAGCATCCGAAGTGGTATAAAAGTTACTATTTTTATTTATTATATCATCTTACTTTACAATACACCCAACATCGCAGTTTTTATTTTTACACACTGATTCAGCAATCCACACCAATTCAACAACCCATAGCCAATTCAAACTCACAACGATTCAACAACTCATGGCCGATTCAAACCCACAGCAATTCAACAACCCACACTAATTCAAACCAAACCACCACCTAAAGGACCCACCTCTCACACCCAGCCATTGCCCACAATTCAAACCCAACTTCCCCCCAATGTTAATGTACTAAGGACAAAATTTAGGTACTGTATTTAGGTGTTGCTCTTTAGGTTCTCATTTTAAAATTCAACCATGTAACTTTTTTCTCATAGGATTAAAGTGTATTTTTAGTTAAGTACAACCACATGGCTAAATTTTAAAAAAGGAACCTAAGGAACAACACTTAAATACTGTACTTAAATTTTGCTCAATTAATAAATATCTATCAAATATAATGGTAGTGATCTCATGCATCATCTATTAAAAATGAATTAAATTACCCATAAAATTTATGAAATACTGAGAGTTTTTTTTTTAAATAAAATAAAATGATAGTTGTATTGATTAATGTAGTACACACACACCAAAAAAAAAAAAAAAAGAAGAAGGGAAGAAAGAAAGTAGTACAAATAGTGTTTTATTTGTTAAAGCCAATTAAATTCAATCAAGTTATATTTTGGGAGTTTCTCAAAAAAAGAAAAAAAAAAGTTATATTTTGGGATGACAGTTGTACAGCCCAGCTTTGCCAATATATAAGCACCACCGTTATTAAGCATCATTATGTAGCTTGCCAATTATCAAGAGTATTTTCGATTGTGAGAAAAAAAAATTTTGATTATTTTAGTATAAAAATCTACTTTTTTTATTATTATTTTATATTCACTTGTCAAAACATTCTATATCAAATTATTTATTTTATACTACATTTTATTAAAATATCAATTTCTTTTTATCATTTCTAACAACCACTATTCAATCTTTTCATTCATCCTTAAAATACGTAAAAAAAAAATAGTGTCAACCTAAATTTATGCAATTACTAAAATAATTATATATTTTTATAAAATTTTGCAATAATTAATGTGAGAGAATTTTGGACTTTTTTTTTTTTTTTTTTGGAGAAAGAGAGAATTTTGGACTTAATTAACTAAAATACGATACTTTTTCTATCATACAAATACTCATGGAGTGTTGTAAGATAGTTAATTTAAGCTCGCACCTACACCCAGCCCATGTGCCTAAGCCATTACTCATCGTAGCTCAAAAGTCAATGGAGCTCAAAAAAAAATGGAAGCGTAATTGAATTTGTACACGGCTCATTCATTTCAAAACATTCTTTGTAGACGACAAGAGTAGTTGTGACTTTATCCATTGTCACAATTTGAGTTTCGGGCCGGCCTTCTCATATTTAAACCTTAAGGCTTTGAATCTTTCAATTAAATATAGGGATTGAAATGTGTACACAGTGGCATTTTAAAGTGAGAGCTAAGAATCTAATTCACACGAGCTAGCCAAAGAAACAGTCAAAAGATTAACTCCAATTACATCATATAACTTCTTCTAATATACTACTTGATAAATTAATTTTCTTCTTATGAATAGTTCTTGAGATCGAAAATTATCTCTAATGGATAATCAGCCATTTCTTAAGCCTATGTTCATGTGCAAAGACATAGTTTCTGTTGAAGCCTAGGAGAGTAGGAGGTAAAATGTTTTCCCTCCACAACACCACAGCCTTTCCGTTACTATTTGATGTAGTGCAAATTCATCAGTTGTTGTAAATGCGTCCAGATGGAACTGAGTCTTCATCTGTGTTGCTGCAAAAATGACAAGATGGCTCCCCTAAAGTGGTCACCGACGTGGTGCCTGCCACAACGTCTCCGATGCCAAAGTCAGTATAAGAAAGCCTTTAGGAAAATAACCCAGAATAACAAACTGATGAATGCTTTTAAGTGTGTCTCTGTACCTTGTGTTGGTGCTGTGAGGGCTTTATATATGTTTCCACAACACTTAGCCGTTGTGGTTGTTATGGTGGCTTTAATGCCTCTCTTGGTAACGCCTCATGCTCAGTAATGTGGGTTTTTAATAGGCTTCCAACGGTCTGTACAACTGATCTTATAACCGCTTGAGGCATTATTGATTGCATTGAATGGTTTCGTTACCTTCGTCATTGATATGGACATTTGGTTTGCTCGTCCTATAAAATGGCCTCGTCAGTCTTGATGAGGTCGTCCAAGGAAGTTGAGTTCGTCAGTCCTATCAGCTACCCTCTGGGTTCTGTGGTCGTCGTGATGTGTCATGACGAACATAGAAGATGAAAGGTTTTTGAGCTGTACATGACTCCTGGGATTTCGATCCGCATTGAATGCGTGGTGGTGGCGCCACAAACGTCGTGGCCACATGGCACGTTTTGATTAGTGGAGTTAATGCTTCAATGGTATGACTCTTAGGTTTCCTGCTGGATTTCAATTTTTGTGCCTTGGTTTTTAAACTCCTCCTCTTCTCACTTTCCCTTTCACTTTCCCCAACTCCCAATCATTACTCTGAGCCTTTTCTTCCCCAACCTTCCTCTGTAATTCTTCTCCAAGCTAGTGCGTGCCGTGGTTGAGCTTCCTACATTGCCCTTTTTGAGGTATGTTTTTCTCCCTTTCTTGTTTCTTTTCTTTCTTTTGGCTATGATAAGCTTCTGATTTTTTCTTTCTCTCCTTTTTTCAATATTTGTTTTTAGTTTTTGGGGTTTCTAGCATTCGTTTTCTTTCCCTCTGTTTTTTTTTTTTTTGGTTTTCATGGTCAGTAGCTCTGAGGTTAGGGTAGTGTGCCCCTCAATTTCCTTTTTGTTTGCTCGTTTGGGGGCTTCCTTAGATACCTCTCATACTTTTCTCCCTTCTGTTGGGAATTTTTTTTTAAGGGTAATGGATTAGGTATCGCATTGGGCGAGTTATTCTATGTGCATAGTCAATCAATCAGTTGGTTTGAGAGTTTGGTAGGTGAGGGAGAGAGAATGTCTGAGGTTAGATCCAGTGAGCTCGAGACTGGGTTGTCTTCTAGCGACGACCCAGTGGAGAGAGATACCATTGTCTCTTCTCCTCGAGAGGTTAGGGCTTTTGATGCCCTTGAAGAGGTGTGTGGTCTGGATGGCGAGACACTTTCTAAGTTCAAGGATAGGTTCTAGTTTCCAAAGAGGGTTAGGGTTTGTCTGCCTCGTAAGGAGGAATGGGCTTGTCACTTCTTCCCTAGGGAGGTGTGCTTCTACGAGGCTGCCTTCCTTTGCGGACTTAGATTCCCCGTCCACCCGTTTCTCATGGAACTCTTAGGCTATTTTGGTATTGCTCCCGGGCAACTTATGCCCAATTCTTGAAGGATAGTAGTCAGCTGTATGGGGATATGGTTGGCTACTACAGACAGGGACATGATTAAAGTGGATGAGCTCGTTTACTTGTACCATTTGAAGGCATCTAAGGAGCACGGGTATTACGAGTTAGTGCCCTGGGAGAGGAGGGCTAGGATCGTCTGGGATTTGCCTTCGTCCTTCAGGTACTGAAAGTCCCGGTTCTTTTTTGTATCCAGGGACAACTTTGAGACTCCCTCCAACGAGGTTTGGGGTGATCTCCCAAGGTTACTCCGCCAGTGGAGAACCCCAAACTTAGGTGTGTCATCACTTCTCTTCATCCGTTAACTTTCATTGTGTTTGTTTTATCATCACTAATTCCTTTGTGCATTGTCTTGCGCAGTTAAGAGATGGCCCAAGCTTAAAAGCAAATACAAGGAGCGTGTTAAGAAGGTCATTGAGTACGCGAAGATAATCGAGAATTTTGATGATCTAGTGGACCCGCGGACTCTTGCCTTCTACTGCCTTGGTCCAAAGCCATCTGCCTTTGTCCTGCGCAACCTTGACATCGAGGAGAAAAAGAGTAAGTGTTAAGCTCGTCATTCCTTCCCTTCTTCCTCTTTTTTTTTTTTTTTGTTGTTGTTGTTGTTGTTGTTGTTGTTGGTTAACAAGTGCTTTCCTCTTGCAGGAATGACAAATAAATTTAACCAGAGTATGTATGCCCAGATGAGGGCCAAGAAGAACAAGCCCTTGTCTAGTCTTGGGGCCAAGACTGTACGGGTGACAGAGAAGGGGGGCTCGTCACTACAGTGACTCCGTCCACTCCCGACACCGAAACAGTGACGAATGCTTCCCTGGACACTTCAATTGAGGAGATTAATCCTCGGAGTAAAAGGCAGCGAACCGAGGACAAGCAGAAGTAGAAGGTTAACTCCCAATCTTCCAACGTCTAGGACAATGCGGGGGTCACTTTGGCCAAGGCAGGACACCTTTACTGCCGAGGACATGAAAGTGTTCTCCAGAGTGTCTGCCAACAAGGTTGTAGGTCGTCATCTCCACAAGCTCGTCCAAGTACCTATGCAAACTCTTTTTTTTTTTTTTTTTTTCTTGAGGTCTGGTTTCTTCTTTCAGGTGCTGGGAGAGAGCCTTCATATCACATCTGAGTATCTTACTTAGGAAGCCAAGGTCGTGTCTGCAGTGTCAAGGGTGAAGGCCTTGGAGGCTGAGAATTCAAAGCTAAAGAAGGATTTGATCATCGCCATGGGGAAGGCCAATGCCATGAAGGAGAAACTCAAGGTCATGGGGGACGACCTCAGGGCTGAGCGCCAACTGATGGTGGAGAAAGACGAGCAACTCCTAACTGCCAGGGAGAAAATTAAGACCATTACTGTTAAGGCTGTTGAAGCCTTCCAACAAACTGATGAGCAAAATACCATGCTCTTCAACTGGTACTTCAAGGGATTCGAGCTCCTGAGGCGCTACCTCATCAAGCACCCGGTTGGCATGGATTTGGAGAACCTTGATCTCGAGGAGGTTGACAGAGAGATGGTTGTAGACAAGGCTTCCTAGTCTATAGCTCCAGAAGGTGATGCCCCCGAGACTGCTCCCGCACCCCTAGTGATGTGAACCCCGTCAAGAATAATGAGACCCAACAACGAAAGGGAACCCAAGATCGTTCTATGGACAGATTCAAATGGGAGACCTCAACCCGTTGTTTATGACAAACAAGAACCTCAGTATAAGGAAGACGCCACAAATGGTGGTGGAAACTCCGTTTGATAAGTTGAGATGAACGCCACGGGAATTCCCGATAAGTTCGAGTAGTTCTTCAAAGAACCAAAGAGAATAAACCTCACAAGTTTTATCAATAATTTCTGAAAAACGTTTACAGACTTAGATGACTATTTAAGGGCTCCTTAAAACTTGACAGACAAGAAAATATATTCTAAAATAACTCCTAATTGATACCTAACCATATTAAGAATAAAGTTTGACCTAAAAAGCATTAAATGCACCTAAAAATAAGGAAATAAATCACCTAAACCTAGAATAACGTTTTTTACATAGACCCAAAATATTTCATGCCAATTCTTAGCCTTGACCGGATCCTTCTAGAACTTGAATCAAGGTGATGATTTTTTGTTGCCCACATGGATCATGCTCAATGGGCCTCCACGAATTTGCTTGAGCCCATAACTCTTGGATGAGTCCGTTGAGTACATCCTTGAACTTCTTTGCTCGTGCTCTTGTAACCGGCCCAATTGGTACTTAAACGAGATCCTTCGACGCAGTGCCTTGATCTCCATCATTCCCCTCCTCTTGAAAAGGATTTGCCCTCAAATCATCACCTACATCAAAATGACTCAAATCAGTAACATTAAAAGTGGCACTTACATCGTACTCACCAGGTAAATCTAGCTTGTAAGCGTTGTCATTGATACGCTCGAGGACTTGGAAGGGACCATCTCCTCTTGGGAGTAATTTAGAACATCTTTACACCAGGAATCTTTCTTTTCTCATATGCAGCCAAACCCAATCTCCGGGTTCAAAAACTAGTTTGCGATGTCCCTTGTTGGCTTGTGTGGCATATTGCTCCGTTCTTTGCTCAATGTTGAGTCTTGCTTTCTCATGAATCTGCTTCACAAAGTCAGCTTTCTTTTTGCCATCTAAATTAACGTGCTCCGTCAAAGGTAAATGAGATAAATCCAATGGAGTTAAAGGATTAAACCCATACACAATTTCAAATGGCGAAAATTTGGTAGCAGAATGAACAACTCTATTATATGCAAACTCAACATGTGGTAAACATTCTTCCCATGTTTTGATGTTCTTTCTAATGATTGCCCTCAATAGAGTAGACAAAATCCTATTTACTATTTCAGTTTGACCATCAATTTGTGGATGACAAGTAGTGGAAAACAATAGCTTAGTACCTAGCTTACACCACAAAGTCTTCCGAAAATAGCTCAAGAACTTAGCATCTCTATCCGAAACAATTGTCCTAGGCATGCCATGTAATCTCACAATCTCTTTGAAGAACAAATCAGCAACATGTGAAACGTCATCCGTTTTGTGACATGGAATAAAATGTGCCATTTTAGAAAATCTATCCACGATCACAAAAATTGAATCTCTTCCACGTTTAGTCCTAGGCAATCCTAACACAAAATCCATTGAAATATCAATCAAAGGCTCACTATGAATTGGTAAAGGAGTATACAAACCGTTGGGCTGCACTTTGGATTTAGCTTGCCTACATGTGACACATCTACCACAAATCCGTTCGACATCTCGTTTCATGTGAGGCCAATAGAAGTGTTCCTGCAAAATAGCTAAAGTCTTTGTAACTCCAAAATATCCCATTAATCCCCCACCATGTGATTCCTGCACTAATAACTCCCTCATAGAACATTTAGGCACGCATAGCTTATTTTCTCGAAATAGATATCCATCAAGGTTAAAGAACTTACCAGAGACGATTTTCTCACAAGCTTGATATTCCTCACAAAATTCGTGGTCTTCAGCATATAATTCTTTAATGTGTTCAAAACCAAGCAATTTTGCATCAAGTGTGGAGAGTAAGGCATAGCTGTGAGAAAGTGCATCGGCGACTACATTCTCCTTACCTTGCTTGTACCGAATGACGTATGAAAACGTCTCTATGAACTCCACCCATCGCGCATGCCTTTTGTTTAGCTTGTGTTGGCCCTTCAAGTGTTTCAAGGACTCATGATCGGTGTGAATCACGAACTCCTTAGGCCATAGGTAGTGCTGCCACGTCTCTAAAGCCCGAACCAATGCACACAACTCCTTGTCATAAGTTGGGTAGTTTAAGGCTGCCCCGCTGAGTTTCTCACTAAAGTAAGCAATTGGTCATCCTTCTTGCATAAGAACGGCGCCTATACCAATACCTGAAGCATCACATTCAATTTCAAACGTTTTAGAAAAGTTGGGTAAAGACAACAAAGGTGCGTTAGTCAGCTTCTCTTTGATTAATTGAAATGCCTTCTCTTGTTAACATTCTTCTTGATCACTTCGGTAAGCGGTGCGGCTAAGCTACTGAAGTCCTTTACGAACTGCCGATAGAAACTAGCAAGTCCATGAAAACTACGAACATTACCTACACTTGTGGGGCTCGGCCATTCTTGGATTGCATGTACCTTCTCTTGATCAACCTGTATACCTTGTGCACTAATAACAAATCCCAAAAATACAAGCTTGTCGGTGAAAAAAGTGCACTTCTTTAAATTAGCAAACAACCTTTCTTTCCTTAGCACATCTAAAACGGATTTCAAATGTACTACATGATTGTCTATATTTTTGCTATAAATGAGTATATCATCAAAATAGACAACAACAAATTTGCCTATAAATGCACACAAAACATGGTTCATAAGTCTCATAAAGGTACTCGGAGCATTAGTCAAACCAAAAGGCATAACTAACCATTCATACAAGTCATATTTTATTTTAAAGGCGATTTTCCATCCATCTCCTTCTTTTATCATAATTTGATGATAATCACTTTTTAAATCAATGTTAGAAAATATGCAAGAACCATGCAGCTCATCTAACATATCATCTAAGCGTGGGATAGGATGACGATACTTTACCGTTATGTTGTTGATGGCTCGGCAATCAAACGCACATTCTCCACGTCCCATCCTTCTTAGGTACAAGTAAGACCGGAACTGCACATGGGCTCATGCTCTCCCTCACGTGCCCTTTTTCCAACAATTCACTTACCTACCGTTGAAGCTCCTTTGTCTCCTCGAGATTGCTCCTATAAGCTGGTCGGTTTGGAATGGTTGCACCGGGAACAAAATCAATTTGATGTTCAATCCCTCGGATTGGAGGTAACCCATGTGGTGTTTCCTCAGGGAAGACATCCTCGTACTCCTGCAAAAGAGAAACAATAGAACTAGACAAAGCAAGGTCAAGTTCGTTAGTGTTTAAAAGTGCCTCTTTGTACAAAAGTACAATCATCGGCTTATTTGAAAACATTGCTCGCTTGATCTCGCTCACTTTTGCATAGAAATTCTTTTGTTTTCTCTCTGATTTTCTCTCAAGGGCCGAACTTTGATTTTCTTTTTCTCCCTCATTTTTCTCGACCTCTCTCTGATTTTCACTCTTTTTCTTTTGCTCACTCTCTTTCTTTTGATCACTCTCCTTTTGTAATCTTACTTGATCCTCGTATACTTGTTGCGGTGTCAATGGTACAAGAGTGATTGATCGTTGATTTAGTACAAAAGAGTACTTGTTCGTAAAGCCATCATACTTCACTTGCCTATCGAACTACCATGGACACCCTAGCAATAAGTGTCCCGCTTGCATCGGTACTACATCACACAACACTTCATCTTTGTATTTACCGATTCGAAATGCAACTAACACTTGCTTGTTCGCCCTAGCTAATGACAACGTGGCTAATGATGCATGAACCTGTTACTTGTATTTTTTTTTTTTTTTTTTGGGTGCCCGTTATGTTTTTGGGCCTTTTTAATTCTAATTTTAGAACAATCTTTTCAATCTATTTTAAGAACAATGTTTTTGACCCAGTGTTTATGAGCTTATAATTTTAATGTGAAAACAACGGTAGCTACCCATTGTTTTTGGGCTTTTGATTATGTTTGTAATTGCATACTTATTTGCCTATACTCTTGTTTTTGTGTGATCTTTGTTCTTTTGGTTTTTCTTCCAGCATCTTGTACTTAGCCAAATTTTCAGTTGTGACCCTTAAAGGGTGTTGCCATTCTTTGCATTCTTCAATACTTTATTTCTGTCTAGGCCGACTCTGACACTTTGCTAATTTCTTGTGACTTACATCCCTTTAAGGGATTTTGCCAATCGTTAGCCCATGTTTGTCACTTGCATCCATCTAGTTGCAATCTTGTCACTTAGCTAATTTTCCTTCTTATGGCTTCGTCAGTAACTTACATCCATCTAGGCGGAATCTTGTTACTTAGCCATTTTTTCTTCTTATGACTTACACCCTTTTAAGGGGTTTTGTCATTCTTTGGCTTCGTCAATAACTTACATCCGTCTAGGCAGAATCTTGTTACTTGGCCACTTATTCTTTTTATGACTTACACCATTTTAAGGGATTTTGTCATTCTTTGGCTTCGTTAATAATTTACATCCGTCTAGGCGGAATCTTATTACTTAGCCACTTTTTCTTTTTATGACTTACACCCTTTTTAGGGTTTTTGCCATTCTTTGGCTTCGTTAGTAACTTACATTCGTCTAGGCAGAATCTTGTTACTTAGCCATTTTTTTGTGACTTTTTAGTTGCTGGGTTCATTTGCATTACAACATTAGCTGAATAGTTCTTTTATTGCTTTCAAGAATGAGTACAATCATCTGTTACATCCATTGGTGGTACTTCTTCAAGTGCTCAATGTTCCATGGTCATGGGAGCCTCTGTCCGTCTATGGTCTCCAGGTGATAACTGCCTTGTCTAGAGTAATGGACGACCCAGTAGGGTCCTTCCCATGTGGGGCCGAGTTTCCCTTGGGTAGGGTTTTTGTTATTGGGGTGACTTTGCGCAAGACAAGGTCCCCTATATCAAGTCGTCTAAGCTTCACTCTCTTGTTGTAGTATCCAACCATCTTCTGCTGGTACTTCATCATCTTGTTGGAAGCTCTTTCTCTGGCCTCGTCCAAGTAGTCCAAGTTGACTTTTAGCTAATCGTCGTTGCTTTCCTCGTGGAACATCTCTCGTCTGATGTTGGTTACTCCCACCTCGATCGGGATTACTGCCTCAGTGCCATAAGTAAGTTTGAAGGGGGTTTCTCTTGTTGGGGTTCTTGTCGTAGTCCTATAGGCCCACAAGACATTGGGCAATTCTTCTAGCTAGGCTCCCTTTGCGTTGTCCAACCTGGCTTTGATAATCTTGAGTAGTGTCCGATTAGTCACTTCCGTTTGTCCGTTTTCATGTGGATGTCCTGGGGACGAGAACTAATTCTTGATCCTTAAACTTGAACAGAAATCCCTGAAGCCTTGGTTGTCGAACTGCCGCCCGTTATTTGATATGATCGTTCGTGGAATCCCGAACCTGCAAATTATGTTCTTCCATATGAAACTCTGGATCCTTGCTTCGGTGATAGTTGCTAATGCCTCCGCTTCAACCCATTTTATGAAGTAATCAATGGCAACTAGTAAGAATTTTACCTGTCATTTACCTCGGGACAATGGGCCGATGATATCGACTCCCCATTGTGTAAATGGCCACGGGGAGGTTATTGTCATCAATCTCTCGACTGGAAGGCGTTGGACATTCTCAAACCTCAGGCACTTGTCACACTTCTTGACGAGCTCCCTTGCATCTACCTGCATAGTAGGCCAGAAGTATCCTATTCTGACAACTTTACTTACCAAGGATCTGGGGCCAGCATGGTCTCCGCACACCCCTTCATGGATCTCTTCCAGAATATACCTGGCTTCTTCTTCATCTACACACTTCAGGTAGGGCATGGAAAAGCCTCTCTTATACAGGGTGCCATTCAGGATCGTGAATCTGGCTACTTTCTTCCTGGCCTCCTCGACGTCTTATGAAAGGTGTCCGTCTTGAAGGAAGGATATGATTGGGGTCATCCAGCTACCTGTGCTCTGGATTGCAAATGTAGAGATTTCTTCAATACTAGGATGTTTCTGGACTTCAATCTCTAAGCCTAAGCTCGCTGATCCTTCTTTTGACGAGGCTAGCTTTGCGACTTTGTTCGCTATCATGTTTTGGCTTCTGGGGATCTGCGCAAATTCCACCTTATCAAACTCCTGGGTCAGATGTTTCGTCAGCCTAAGGTATTTCTGCATTCTTTCCTCCTTTGCTTCATATTTCTCATTTATCTGCCCTATTACTAGCTTAGAATCACTCTAGAGGAGCAGGTTTTTAGCTCCTAGTGCTTTCCCGACTCTTAGCACCATCAGTATTCCTTCGTACTCTGCCTTATTATTGGTGGCTTGGAATTTTAGTTAAACTCTGTATTTAAGCATTTCTCCGTCTGAGGTGGTTATGACGACCCCTACTCTGCCCCTTTTTTGGGTAGACGAACCATCAGTCTGTATTGTCCACCATTTTGTCTCGTTGGTGAGGCCGTTCTCGTCCGGAAGAGTGCACTCGACAATGAAGTCTGCTAGAGCCTGTGCCTTAATGGCTGTCCTGGGGTGGTACTCGATGTCGAATTGGCTAAGTTCGATTGCCCATTGGACCATTCTCCCTACTGCCTCGAGCTTATTCTTGGATTTTTTGATTGGTTAGTCCGTCATTACTAGGATGGGGTTCACTTGAAAGTACGGTCGCAGCTTGCGCGAAGCTACTATTAATGCAAATGCAATCTTTTCAATCCTTAGGTACTTGGCTGACATAGTAAACTAGGAGCTGTTTCTTGCCCTCTTTCCACATCAGGGTTGCACTCACAACTGTGGCTGATACTGCCAGATACAAGTATAGGTTTTCTCCCTCCTTTGACGGACTTAGGAGGGGCAGATTGCTCAGGTACCGCTTGAGTTCTTGAAAAGCTGTCTCGCATTAGTCAATCCAAGCAAAAGCTTTCTTCAATGTCTTGAAGAAGGGTAAGCATTTGTTCGTCACTTTAGAGACGAACCTATTGAGTGTCGCTATCCTTCCTATGAGCTTCTGGACTTCTTTAACTGTCTTTGGCGATGCCATACCGAGTATGGCTCGCACCTTCTTCAAGTTTGCTTCTATCCCTCTTTGGGACACCATGAATCCCAAGAACTTCCCGGAGGCTACTCCAAAGGCACATTTATTGGGGTTTAACTTCATCTGGTACTGTCTGAGTGTGGCAAATGTTCCTTGAGGTCATCTAGATGAGCAAGCTCTTCTTTACTCTTGACGAGCATGTCATCCATATATACCTCCATACTTCTCCCTATCTGATTGCTGAACATTTTATTCACTAACATCTGGTAAGTTGCTTCAGTCTGAAGGGTATTACCTTGTAGCAGTAGAGCCCTTGGCTCGTGATGAAAGTAGTTTTCTCCTGATCCTCTTCAGCCATTTTTATCTGGTTGGATCTCGAGAAGGCATCCATAAATGTTAGTAGCTTATGCCCTGCGGTAGAATCCATTAGTTGGTCTATTCTTGGCAGAGGGAAACTATCTTTTGGGCAGGTTTTATTCAGGTCCGTGAAGTCCATGCACATTCTCCATTTCTCATTCGCTTTCTTCACTAGGACGACATTGGCGAGCGAATCTGGATAGTAAACCTCTCGAATAAAGCCTGCTGATAACAACTTGCTAACCTCGTCCGTGATTGCTTGATTCCATTCTGGAGCGAAAACCCGTCGTCTCTGCTGGATGGGCTTCCTCTTGGGGTCCACATTTAGCCTATGTTTGATGACCTTTAGGGATATACCTAGCATGTCCTCGTTACTCCATGCGAAGACATCTAGGTTGGGCTAACATACACCATTTCATTCCTTATATGATCTTAATGAAAAAACCTTATTAAATTCTGTATGTTTCTCTCCTTATATAAATAACTGATTATCTAATTGGGCTAGCATTTTGGGCCATTCCAATTGGGCTTTAGTATGTGGCTTGGAGTGGGACCAAAAGGGAACAAATAAGACTCTAACTCTAATGGGCCTTGGGCTTTTCTGTCAACTCTTGACAAGTCCAAAGTTATCATTAATTATATTCAATACCACTATAAGAATATAATTGCACTCTAGGCCTTATAAATAAATTATATCCCAAGACTTTATTATATATGCAACTCCTTCATTAAAATATTCGTAGTAATACAAAGTCATGAATGTAGACTACCACTTTGAAGATTACTACATCTTAATCCTTGAGTACCCGGTTTAATCATTTATATTATTCATCATATATTTATGAAATCCAATTTCATAAATATATACTTTAGTAACTTCTTACTAAAGTGGTTAAGTCCAACACTCTGAATAACTAAACTCATTAAACTTATCTTGAGTGAATATTTTATATCTCCGTTAAGAAATTATGAATTCCATCTTAAGAATATATGTTCCATCAACATTAAATGCGGCTGTCCAACATACTGAGGTTTTGATCTTGACTTATAGATCTCACTCCTGATATATCAAAGCAACCTACACCTCATGATCAAGTCCATTATTCTCTCAGGATTTAGAGTTGATGTCAATGGAAGTCGTGAGATTTATTATTCATTTAACTCTTAAAACATATCAACTAGAAGTCTCCACTTCCATGATCAAAACAAATCATTTTAGTTGATATGTTATAATCTTCACAGATAAAATACCTAATTTCATCACCAACTACGAACTAAAATTCTAAGTTTACAAAGAACTTGTGATTTATATCTTCTGTTACTTTTCACATAAATCACATACTATGCATCTCATGGACTATATGATAATGTCCCATTAGTTCATTTATAGATAGTTTCATATAATTAAACTATTTAATTATTTATGACAAGCCAATAAATTGGATTTTAGGGCATAAACCCCAACAAGGAGGACATATGGGCAGAGATAAGACCATAGCACTGATGGAGGAGAAGTATTATTGGCCACAACTCAAGAAGGATGTTGACAATCATGTGAGGAAGTGTCCAATCTACCAAATTGCTAAAGGCCAATCTTAGAATACTAGTTTATACATACATTTGCCAGTTCCACAAGCACCATGGAAAGATCTGTTTATGGACTTTATACTGGGTCTTGCTCGTACCCAGTGAGGTATGGATTCTGATTTATTGTGGTTGACAAGAACATAAAGATATCTCATTTCATAGAATGCAAGAAGACTTCAGATGCTACTTGAGTGGCCAATTTGTTCTTTAAAGAAGTTGTGCATTTGCATGGAGTGCCAGAGTCCATCACCTCTGACCGAGATACCAAGTTCATCAATCATTTCTAGCGGACCTTGTGGAAGCGTTTTGACACTTCCTTGAATTACAACAGCACCAATCATCCTCAGACTGATGGCCAAACAGAAGTGGTTAATCGCACTTTAGGGAATTTGATATGGTGTATCTCAAGAATAAAGCCCAAGCAGTAGGACTTGGTACCCTTACCTGAGCTTCCACAGGTGAGTCAAGCTGCATAAAATATGGTTGACCGTATTTAGGCAATGTAAGAGGAAGTGAGATAGAAACTGGAAGCTACTAATGCCAAGTACAAGGAAGTAGTTGATAAAAAGAGACGCGAGAAGATTTTCAGTGTTGGGGATTTAGCACTGGTTTACCTTAGAAACTAGAGGTTTCCCGTTGGTACCTACAACAAGTTGAAGGATAAGAAATATAGGTCATTCCATATTACAAAGAAGATCAACAACAATACTTATATAGTTGCTCTTCCACCAGACATGAATATTTCTTCCACCTTTAACGTTGCTGATTTGTATAAGTACCATCCTCCTCATGCACCAGATGGTGGGAACTCGCGGTCGAATTCTTTTCAAGTGGGGGAGACTGATGTAGAACAGACAGCACATGCTTTCTTGGAGTAGCATGGGCGCCAGAAGTCACAACACAAGATCAAAGAGGGGGTGCCAAGAGAGGGCATCGGGGCGATAGTGTTGGAATTGTGTGAAATTTGGCAGGATGAAGGAAAACGGCATTTTAGTCCAGAATAATACCATGAGCGTCGCCAAAATTTAGGCGAATTCCTTCTTTAAAGCCCCAAAAACAGTTTTTTTGCTATTTATAGTAATATTTGTTTTTCTTTAATAACTTTTAGTTTAAAAGTTAGAATAAGGTCTCGTCTGTTTTTGGACAACCCTTAAGGTCAGTAGTTTATGATTATGCATTTAACTCATTTTTTCCATTACTGATAAATTTCGGTATTTTGTCACCTAATCGCGTAATTAGTGTGAATTAGGGTTTTAGACGTTTTTCTCAGTATTTATATATTTTGTAGCCATCAAAGGTAAATCAGACTATTATCAATAAACACAAACGTTTTGTCAAATTTTCTTATGGTGGATTCCAGTTTTTATCTCCTTATGGATTTAGGGAAACCCCTTGTGGATTCGAGGTTTACTACTAGAAATTAACAATTTAGTTTTTGTTCCATCAAGAGAGCATTGTGTGTGCTTTCTTCAGACTTCCGCAACATCACAATTTTTGAAATTTGTTAAAGAATTGTTCCTTTTCCATTCTTAGTTTTGTGGATAAAGCAATGGTAGTAAGCTTAGTCATTTGCTTTTTAGGATAATTCTCTTTTTGTTTAGAATGTTTTTAGCTTGATTGGTGAGAGTCCTTAAAAAAAGAGCTTCGACGCGCATGTGGGGTGGTGTCTGTGATGGTCGAGTGAGTTAGGGGTGGAAGGGAGGTTGACTGATGTGTTTTGTGTTGATTGAAAATGTTCTACACCAAGGACATGTATAAGATATTTTATTCCTCTCTCAACTGTGTTTTCTTGATCAATTGAAAACATGTTTGATTTGACCAAAATTTTGTGCAACAAGTCTTAGTTTTGGAAAGTGTTACTAATAATTTCATTGTGTTTATTTTCACCATCAAGGTAATTAGTTTTGGAAAGCATCACTAATATTTTTGTATTACATATAGATGTGTTTTCTCATAGACATTGCTTTTGTCCTTGGTATTGACTACTATTGAGACAATTGGTCACAGACTCTAGAACCTAGTGATTTCCCACACATCTCATTATAGAGAAAAATAAACAAACCCCTTTTTGCCCGGAAATTTATTAGATACTCGAGGAGTATATTCCCTCCCTCTCACATGGGAGTGGACTTCATGGTGAGTGGGACTCACCCTTATGTGAGAGGGAGTGAGTATACTCCCGGAATACCCAATAATAACCCCTCTCGCCCTAAGTCCACCCAATTAGAATCTCTTTCCTTAGAACGTATATATCCGGTTTTTTAAAATTATTATTATTATTATTTTAGCCTAACAAAAATTAGTTTAGATTACAATTTTTTTTTTAACCTATATTTTTGAAAAACCAAAAAAAGACAACTATTTAAGCTATGAAATTCTTGAACTCTAGCTAACCACTTTTATAATACAACTTACCAAATGTAAGTTCCTATTGATGCAACATAACTACATGAGTTTAAAACTAATATCAAACGACGTTTAAAACTAATATCAAACGAGTAACTTGTTTGAATTTGAGAGTCCTTGATTTTATATAACTAAATACCAGTGTGCATGCTAATAAAACCTCATCCGCAATCGCCTTTGTTGACTGACTTTAATTTTCCAATATTGTATCAGTTTATTTTTTTTATTTTTTATTTTAGAGAGTTTCAACCTATGGTGTCTGCTCCTGATAATAGCTCTTTATCACCAGACCAACACACCAATCAGTTTTTGGTGTAGGCTGAACCCCAAATATCTTATACAACCATCAGAGACTTTATCAGTTGAGCTAACTGGAACCCACAATACTGTATGTTTGAAAAGTGGGCAAGTAGCTTGAGTTTTCATTGAAGATTACCATTATCTCATTATTGACCAAAATTTTATAAGAAAATAACAAAAAATAAATGATAAAAATGTTTAGGGCTATTTAAATATATATATATATATATATATTTTTTTTTTGCAATCCAGAAAATAGTGAGTCCCACACTTGAATCTATTGTTTGATAGATGTTCTCTAAATATAGTTTTCAAAAAATTGTATCCTATTTTCTTTATTCAGAACATGATTTTGAAAACAGGTGACGTTGGAAATAAAGGAGAAACATTACCTGACTTTTTTTTGGAAATTATACAATATCCTTTTACCAAAATAGGTGGCAGAGATGAGGCGTGGACCAAGTCACTGGCTTGAGACAAATCGTGCTTTCTACGGTATATCCAATCTAGTTAAACAAATAATTTATGTACGCTATCCCCAGGATACAACAGCCTAGCCACCTTTACTAATTATCCTTACGAGCCTACACCGCTCATAGGATATAAGCTCTCTATAGTACTTTCTTTTCCCATAAAATTTAGTAAAAGATAAAATATTTTTTGTGAATAGTAAGTAGTAAATGGTAAGTGTTTAGAACAATAATAAAAATTATTTTTGAAAGTCTGTAGTTTTGTAATTCAAAAAATAATGTGATACTAAAACTTTATTTCTTTCCATATATATATATATATATATATATAGAGAGAGAGAGAGAGAGAGAGAGAGAGAGAGAGAGAGAGACGTAACTTGCCCTTAACCAAAGAATCAAAACATTTTCTAACATTTAAATGGTCATAAAGTTGTTGAAATCAATATATGATCAATAGGTGGATTCAGATCCTCTAGATTTCCTAGGGTACTCTACCAGTAGATTTCCTTAAATCCTAACCACTCTTTAATGATTTCATGGTCAAGATTTTGCCATATCAGCATTCCACTAACAATATTCTTAAAATAATAAAATAATGTTGCAAACAAAACAATTAAGATTATTATTAGTGAAATGCTGACATAGCAGAATCTAGACCATTATATAACCTAGTCATCAAAAGTCTTTGCCAATTGTATATACGTTGAAACAGATTAATAGCCAAATCAAATTGTCTTTTGGTGTCATAATGCTATTGAAAGCAAATCAACAGCCCATAACGTGGCTAACCTTTAGATATAAATTAATGTTTTCCTTTGAAACTTTGACAATACACAATAATTACAACCAAGAATGGAAAGCAAGTTGTAATGCTATGAACCATCAACAGTAAATTATATAAATATATAGTTGTATAATTTTTTGATACTTTCCATCTACAACGTTACTATTAAATATATTAAAAGGAACGTTTTAAAGCAAAAGTTTATAAAGGAAAATATACTAAAAGCTGGTAATATATGGTATTAAAAATCACATTAAAAAGCTGGCAATATATATATATAAAGTAATCTACAGATTCTACTATTTACTTTTTGCAAATTAAAAAGAAAAAAGAAAAATAGAATTGGTCTTCCAAAAATTTATTTTTTGTTTTCAAGATTTTGAAAATTTTTCTTAAAAGTAGTAGCCAAACACGTATAATGTAAAAATTATTATTTGAAAACTAGTTTCAATTTCAATTTTTTGAAAATTGTTTTCATACAGTTTTGAAAACAAAAACAAAAATCCTCCGACCAAACAAGCCCTTATCTTTTTGCATGATGCTAATTCCTAAATCCGATAGGTGTGAGCAAGAAACTGATCATACGACAATGGGCATGCCTTCCTTCAGTGTCTCCAATCTCCTTGCTCCTACTGATCCTTTTCTTCCTTAGTTTCGTTACAATAGTTTAGGGGTTAATTAAAGATGCAAGAAAACTTATTTCTCAAATAAAAATTGTTTCTAATTTTGGGGGGGGGGGGGGGGGAAGTAAAAATGTTTCCTATCAAATGAATATCTTACTAAAAAAATAAAAGAAATAGAAAAATAAAATAAAATAAAAAATTTTAGAGATGAGATAATATATAAACTTTATTCATTAAGTGGTCGTCCACAACATTATTAATAATTCTTTTTTTTTTTAAGAAACATTATTAATAATTCTTGAATACATGCATGTACATTTTCATTACTAATTAGATTACATAGTGGGTTCCAGTTAGCTCAACTGGTAAAGTCTCTGATGGTTGTATAAGAGATCTGGGGTTCAATCTCCGCCTACACCAAAAATTGATTGGTGTCTTGGTCTGATGATAAAGAACAATCATCAGGAGCGGACGCCATAAGTTGAAACTCTCTCAAAAAAAAGATTACATATTTATAGGGGTTAAAACTTAATACATCCAGATGCTCTTAGAGAATTTGTTAACAAGTTATTTTAGGAAAGTTGTCAAATTTTTTTTCTTTTTGCATAAAAAAGTTTTAAAATATTTCTCAAACTAATATCCTTAAGATATTTCTTAATGTAAATCCATGTATTTAAGAATGTAACTTCATCCATTTATGAGTATAAGATCGTCCATTTATTAATGTAGTTTCATGCATGTACAACAAACAAGCATTTTAATTTAATTAAAAATCTCAAAATTTTAAAAAGAGAAAAAAGAAAAAAAAAAGTTAAAATATTATTTTTAAAACATTCAAATATTGCGAAAAAAATTATATATAAAATTTTATTGTACAACGTGCTCGTGTGATTAGGTGCAACCCATTATGTATGTAACTTATGATACCATCAAAAACTGCCTCATAAGATAAGTGTAAGGACACGATTTCGTAACGAACCCAAACAGTATTGGGTTCACACGTAAAAGGCCCAGACAATACAATTTTTAGAGCGTGGGTGTAAAGAACTAGGTTAACTATAGTACTTCCCTCCAAGATTTCCCTTAAACCTGTTTCGAGTACAAGGTCGGTCTCACAAATATTTTCCTTCTGTGAATACCACCACTTTTCTTTCTTACTTTCTTCTCTCTTGTTTTCCTCTGTTTCTTCGTCCTTCTCTTTTTCTCCTCCCGATCCCCTTGTTTCAGGTTCTTCTTTTAGTTTATATACTTCCCTTTGCGCTTCATCCTTGCCGCACACGTGTAGGTTGGGTTCGGAGGATTTCTTTCTGTCCCATCTGGCACCTCCTGGAACTTCCTACGGGCAGCTGTAAGGCTGCCTTCCCACTGTTCAGGTATCACCTCCACATTAATGCGGCCAGAGAGTTGGTTGAGAGGTCATTAATGCGGAGGTAGCTGTAGCTTCAGATATTTGTTTGCCTTATCTCTTTCACTTTTAGTCGGCTACTCTACCCTTTGAGATGACCGAATTCGGAGCTCTGATCGCAAGGAGCCCACGTCTTGATCGTCCTCGGAAACGATCGTCCTCGGACGAGTTATGCCGAGGACCAGGGTATCCTCGGACGGATATACGGCCTTGGATGGGTCACTGGCCCAACAATTCTGAACCAGTTCTGAATCCTATGGGCCTATCAATCAAACGATCCCCACAATAGCCCCTCAAAATCCGACTTCTCGACTCTTCAGGAGAAAAGGTGGATTTTGACGTCAAAAGCCTGCACCTGCACGCGTTTTGGGGCATGCCCCTGACGCTTCAGCACCCCAGTTTTGGCAGCATTAAACTCTAACAACTCCCCTGTCTCCCACGTTCGACGGTGAGATCCAAATCAACGGTAGGGGGCTTCTCTTATTTTGTGAGCGGGAATTTTACCGCTCACAACCTTCACATGACTATAAAGGTGCTCCCAAATTGAACCTGTACCTTATCCCTGACGATTATGCAGTTCCAGAGCTCATAAAACTGAATCTGCCTTCTTCCAGTCTTCTCTGTTCTCCTGGTGACCACAAATAATCACACGTTGTCCGAGGTCCTTCCTCTGAACCTGTAAGTCCTCTTAAAGCTTTTGCTATTGTTATTCAATCACCAAAAAGTTTCTTTTCTACTAAGCCTCTCTAGAAAAATGGGGAAACAGCGGAATCCCTTTTGGGGTCTCGTTGACTCCGAGGAGGGTATTAGAAATTTTCGCTCTAAGTACAATATCCCACCCACGGTAGGGATGAGGTATGCAGCCCAAGGGGAGTGGGTTGACGCCAGGCAAACTGGGGAAGTGGTTATCCCCATGATCGCCTTTATCGAAGGCGGGATGACCATCCCCATGGGCAGTATCACCAGGGGTTATCTTAATTTCTTTAGGCTATCCCCCACTCAATGCGCCCCCAATATGTTTAGGGTTCTGGGGAGTATAGACGCTCTGAATCAGAGAATGGATCTAAACCTATCCCATCACGACGTGAACTGGGTGTACAGCCTTCACCGCCTAGCTGATCAGGACTATTATCTCAAATCGAGATATCCTGCAGTAAGGCTAATTCAGTGCCTCCCTACTTCAAATAAGTACTTAAAAGAGGATTTCCTTATTTTTTCTGGGGAATGGCATGATGGTTTACCTTGCCCGATGGTAGAAGGGACACCAGGTGGGTGCGAAGTTACGGACCTATGCCACCTAGCTTGTGAACACCTTTTACTTACCCTTACTATTTTCGGATCTTACAATTTTAACTTTGGAATCCTTGGTTTTGCAGACAAACGCTACACGAAGCCCAATCTCAGGTTAGTCAACAAAGCGAGTCTAGACAGATTATTGGGAGCCGAAATATATGTGAACGAGGCTGATGGTCAGCTACGAGCAGCACATTTAATCCTTGGCTATACCCCCCTTTCTTTTGGCTTTCAGGCGCCGAAGTGCGTGATTAGGGCACGCGATCCTCGGCTTCACCGTATCAATGTTGCCTACGAAGGGTTCGTTGTTCCAGAGGGTATTCCGCTTCCCAAACACACACCTCTCACAAAGCCTCTTTTGGTGGCCAGCGTCTCGGCTGGGCCCTCTTTACCCTTATCTTCCCTCAAAAAGAAAGGAACCAATAGGAAAGGGAAAAAGGGAAAAAATAAGGAAACCGTTGTAACAGTGTCTGAATCCACGGACGACTTAGTGGTTCTCGATCAGCCCACAAGTCCCGAGGAAAGTTCTGACGAGATGGGGGCACGCAGAAAACCTCAGAAAAGTTTGATGGAGCTAATGGAAGGGCAACAGGGAAAGGCTGCACCTGCCCAGACAATACCATCCCTGGTTTCATCTCTTCCAACCAGGTCTCATCCTACAGGTCCTCGACACCCTCTCCAATCATCTCCGCCACCAATGCCAACCAATGCTGCCGAGCAAGAAAAGCACAAGGAACAGCAAAGTAGGGAGGTGGCAGATGCAGGTAGATCTCGCCCCTCTCAAGAGGAGGATATTCAACGAGCTGCAAAGCAGCAGAAAACTAGGCACACCGCTACACGGGGTCAAGAGAAACCTGATTCCCCACATCCCGACTCACAGGCGTGGCTGCCAGCTCCTATGCTCGGTGGGGAGCCCCTGCGAAACGATGCCTCTATAAGGGACTTCAATGGCGGCATTGGGTGTCACGTAGCCTCGGCCATAGAGGAGGCCTTATTGCTCCCAAAGGATATGGCTGAGATAAAGAACGTGAGGAAGAACCAACTCATCCTTGACAATAAACGATACTTGGGCATGGTGAGAAACCATTTATTATTATTTTTTTTTTACACTGTTTCATTGTGCGACTGTGGCTTACTAATGCGCGTTTCCCATTAACTAGAACGCTAATTCCCACCTCGTTTCTTGTAGATCATCCAAAATACTTTCAAGCTTGATGAGATGCTCAACGCTTGCTCCACCCAACTTGACGGTGAAAGGAAAAGAAGGGCATCGGCTGTACAAACCTTGTCCAGGTCCGAACAGGATTTAACCGTCGCAAGGAAAAAACTACAGGTCGAAGAAGAAGCTCGCAAGAGTGCTGAGCTGGCATCAGAAGGTTACCAGAAGCAGGCCGAGGAACAAACTAAGCTTCTGCATGAAGCGAACGCCGAGCTGAAAAAGACTCAGGAGCAAGTTCTTGTTCTTAAGAAGCATCTAGAAGAGACTCAGAAGCTAAGGGAGCAAGCTGAAAAACTCAAAGAACAAGCCGAGCAGAAGGGCTACGAACTTGGAATAGCTGAAACTGAGAAAGCCCTAAGAGCCGAAGTTCCAGAAGTGTGCCGCATCTTCTGCGCGAGAACCTGGAATGAGGCTCTTAACCGCGCTGGGGTTGAAGCCTCATCTGAACTACGTAAGCCAGAGAACGTGTATTATCCCGAAGCGATACGCTCCTCGGCTCCTCAAACATACCAGGTTGATACCCCTTCCCCAGCTATTAACCCCCCCATCAAGGAGGTTCCGCCTCGCAATTCTCCCATTACTGCTTCCAAATCAGAGACAACCTCACACGATTTTCAACAAGAATTGGACTCCACCGTCCAATCAACTGGGGACATTACCAATTAGCAGAAAAATATAGAAATTATTTTGTAATTTTAACTAGAAATGTAATGGAGTACTTTCTCATTTAGTTTCTTTTCATTTTGATGACTCTAAATTATCTTCACCCGTACTTACTTTGTTGCCGTAATTTTCAAGGGGTCTATCTCAATCACCTTTTTTCACTATACGCCATCCTTGCATTCGAAGCTTTCTCTTTCCGACTTCTTTATAAAGGTCCATAAGGCATTTTTTCCACCAAGCTTATGATTTAGAAAACTCATCACTACTCCGTTTACCGTTCAATACCTCGATACACTACTTAGCAGGCCAATTTTTACCGAGTTTACGGTCCAAGGACTTGGCATGACCTAATTTCTGTTTAACAATTTATTATGAATGGTAGGATGTTAATTTCCACTAAGCTTGCGATCTAAGGACCTGGCATAGCTTAGCTTCTGTTTAACAATTCAGTATGAGTGATAGGATGTTAATTTCCACTAAGTTTGCGATCCGTGGACCTGGCATAACTCAGTTTCTGTTCAACAATTCAATATGAGAGGATGTTAATTTCCACTAAGTTTGCGATCC